>NC_139601.1:15051862-15185171 GCF_946808225.1 Silurus aristotelis | reverse complement strand
TGCACAAATGTTTGTTCAGAAAACCTCTTGTCTTTCATATTTATAGTCACACCTCTTATTTAAAAAGTACCAAACTTTGTGAGAGTTTAGGATCTACCCTGTCAACAGAGAGCCTTGAACAATCCTTTTACCACGTTACCAGAGACACAGTCAAAACAACTAAACAATAGCGTTTTTTTTCTCATTGACCACACAGGGAAAGGATTCTTTGTGCAGGGTCAGTTACTTTCAAATATGATGAGGGTGCAGTCACTGATTTGAAATGTAGTCTCTTACCATAATCCTGGCTATGCATCTTAAACAGAACCAGAATAAAAACACCAAGAAAGATTCATAGATTTTGTATAATTTTAGTCAGTTTCTGGACAGATCATTTAAATTTACATTTATGTCATTGGGTAGATGCCCTTATCCAAAACAACTTACAACTGAGCATTTAAGGTGTTAAAGGCTTTGCTCAGCGGTCAGCGGTCAGAGGTGACAGCTTGGTCCTGGGATTTTAACTCGGGAATTCAATCCAAGTCCAATGTTTTAACTATTTAGCTCCCACCTCTCATGCTATGTTGTGAAAACGATTAAAAGTAAAATGTTTTGCTTGTGTGTGTACAGTAGTATTCATAATCGGAATACTTTATTGATCGCACAGGGCATTTGTTAAATTGGCTGATTCATCATTAAAACAACCCTTAATAAAAGGGACATTTCCATCTATTATATATTTTATCCAAAAACCTGGTTGCCTCTGCCATAAGGTTATAATTATGGTGGAGATTAAACTGTATTCCACAACATAATGCGAAACACAAAATTGCTTTGCATGTGTTACTACAGCACATGGCTTTTAATTCTCAGCTAATCAGCTCATTTCAAACTGTCTGCACTTTCTCATTCCCACAACTCCAAACATGGATTCATAGAGTTTGTTGGCACTTATATAGATTCTCAGGTAATAAAGTTCACAGCTTGAAGAGATTAAGCATAATGTTTTTTAATCACTTTGGACTCTAATGCTGATGAAGCACCAAGGTGATTACGTGACTAATGTGATTACAGGTGAAAAACATGCACGTGTTCACATGCAATGCACTGGAAAAAAAAAACTGCTAGAAAACCATCAGTATATAAAAAAAAATAATAATAAATAAAAGTACAAAATAAAAAATAAATAAAAAAAAAAAAACTGTAAAAAAATTGCATGTGAATTGCAAAAACAAAGGTGTTGAGTCACAAGATTTGATTTCTTAAAAATAGATAAAGTTTAGGAAACAATAAATATCATGAGTATAAGTTCAAAAATTGTCTAAAATGAAATTATACCATTGTGGGGTAAACAAATATAATTATAAAGAAATCAAAAACCATACACTGAAATAAACACAACAATCTGAACTGTTTCAAATATTCGATTGGAAGAGCAGCATATTTTTATTTTGTGTAACTGCACTGAGATTTGTTGACATTGCTTGTTTGCGTGAAAGTGAATAAAGCGTATAAAACAAATTGTAAAAAAAAAAATATATAAATCACTTGTAAAAGTAAATGAATTGTTAAAAATGACAATTTGTGAAAGTGAAGTGATTCCCTGAAAACCCTGAATGACCAATAATAGAACCATAAAAAATTGCATGCTAAAAGAAAAAAAAAGAAAATTTGCAAATGAAAAATATTGAAATTCTTGTGCAAAAAATTATGTGCAAAAAAATAATAGGAATCAGATGAAAAAAATGTATCACATTAATCTGGTGGGGGAAACGAATAAATGATTGAAATATGTGTGGAAATACATTTATTAGGTGAAAAGAACATGATTATTGAATGTAAACGGTGTGAATTGATGAATTGCATGAGGAAATTAAATGTGAACAAACAAATGAGATGGCTGAATTAACTCAAAATAATGATGCTAAATTATGTTGAAAATTGAAAATTTGTTAAAAATTGCTTGTGGAGAATAAACAAATCATTTACGGGAAAAAAATGTGAAACTTTCTGTGGGGAACTGTTCTGGGGATAAATCACATAACCAAAATTTGATATTTAGGGCTCATGGGGAACAAAACAAATGACAAGAAACAAATTGTATGAAAAAACTAATTAGAATAAAGTAGAAATTAAATGCACAAAAAAAATGATGTCAATAAATAAATTGCATATAAAATAAAATATATAAATGTAATTGTATATAAAAAAAAAATAAATAAGAAAAATCACATTTGCATCAGTTTCATGTGGAAAATAATTGTAAAAGTGTAAAACCACCAGTAATCAGGATTAATGTTTAAATTAATGATTAAAACTTTAAATGATCACATAAACAAATAAACAAAAAACAATTACACTTACAAAATATGTATAGACAATAAATCTGTTAGACTGGAAGTGATTTGATTAACATTTTTCCAGAGTAGTTGGATTTTTACTTTAAAAAACTTAAAACATAAAATACTTTAAGACATAAGTTCAGTGAATTGTTTACAATTTAAGAAATCAATTGCTTTTTCATGAGAACAATACTACTAAAATACATGTTTTAAACATTTTTGTATAGCTGACATAGCTGTTCATTTCTCAAAAAGATATACAAGTGACTCTAAACCAAGCAGCGAATAAATGTTTTGGCTTCGACAATAAAAAAAGAAACTGTAAGCTCAGGTTATTGCTCTGGATTGAATTAAAATAAGGTGCCTCTGGAAAAATCATAAAACACTCGGGCAAAACGCAACGCAATCCCATCACCCCGGCATTAATAATTGAATCTTTTTGACGTAAAGATGAGCATCCAGTAAAAGATGGCATCTCGGTGTCAAACATGAATTTGCGACTATATTCGACTGAAATATAATAACTCAGTAAGCTATAAAGTGCACTCTTATGATGCATTATAGGAATGTTTGTCTAAAAAAACTTTTTTTCGGCTTCGGATCCGTTGATTTCTACTCTTCATGACGCAATTATCCCATAATCATGATACACTTTATCACGATAAATGTTTACCACCCACATATTTGAAAGCCATAATGCGATGCACTGCCCTTTAATTCTATTTGATTGTCCTGTAGCAGATAAGAAAACACATTGCAAGCGCAATTGAGTTCAATTAATTTAACAGTCTGTCTACCGTGGCAAACAAATGATCTAAACCAATGTTCAGAACATCACCGGGAGTGAAAAAAAAAAGAAAGGTTCTGCTTTTTCAACACATTTTTATTTATAGTGGTGTTTCTACAGAATAAATGGTTGTTTGTTTGTTTGTTTGTTTGTTTGTTTGTTAGACAGAAAGACTAACAGGACTTCCAGCTGAGACTTCCTGAGATGTATCGGGACTGGAAACTAATGGATTAAAAAAAAAAAACATATTTTGCTATAAATTATTAAATATTTATATATACATATTGTTAAGATGCATATATTCTTTTTTTACTTTCCCAACAATGATAGAGGTCTTTTGCAAGCATTATTAGAGTTCATTCATTCATCCTTAGCAGCTGCCAGATTACAGTCAGAGAGGATGCAATCAGGATTAAGTTTCATTCTATTTTTGGGAAATAGAACCGAATCAATTTGTCAGAACAATATTGCAGGGAAGCACAACTATAAAGAATATCTGTGTAAATGGGGATTTGGAAAATAAAAAGTGCTAACATAAATTAATTTATTATGAAATAAAATGATGCAGCTGAGGATGAGGAACTGTAAGAACCAGAACTGTCACACCATGGTGACAGTGCTAAAAGAAAGAAAGAAAGAAAGAAAGAAAGAAAGAAAGAAAGAAAGAAAGAAAGAAAGAAAGAAAGAAAGAAAGAAAGAAAGAAAGAAAGAAAGAAAGAAAGAAAGAAAGAGCGAGCATGAGTGTAAAGAAAAGAAAAGAAAAGAAAAGAAAAGAAAAGAAAAGAAAAGAAAAGAAAAGAAAAGAAAAGAAAGTGTTTTAGGCCACATGGGAACTTGAAATTTTTAACCTCTTTGTGTTTGAGCTGCAAAATAGAATAAGTGACTGATTTGAATTTATCTCCTCAAAACAGCCAAATGTATTGTGAAATATATAAATTCAACAAGAGAATATACTGTATCTGTGTATAGACTGAGCTAAAGTAAATTCTAGTGATATTACATAAATGTTACTTGCAGATGTTTTCTTCGGTTTCCTGCGTTGAGAAGCATTTTCCCTGGATTATCCTAGTTATTGAAAACTCTAAAAAAAATCGATATAATCTTTCTTAGAGCTAAAAGCTGAATGCAGCATACAGCAGGATACAGAAACAGGAATTTGGCAGATGGGTGTAGTGTCATTGCTTTACACTGACGATTAAGAATAACATCGCTACAGTAGTCTAGTTTTACCCAAGAATGAGTGAATATTGAATATGCTTCCTTCTGAGAGAAATAGCTAGAGTACAGTATAGTGCACTTTGTAAATAACTTGTTTTGTTGTACCCATTATCACTTTGCTGCTTGGCAAAGGTAAAAATAGAAGAAGAGGAACTCTAGCAAGGACCGGAGCATGTAGCAGCTTCAGGCGGCACTGTGTTAGCCACCGTGTGAGCTCTTAATGGTCCAAGACTCCCCCCCCCCCCCCCCCCTTCTCATCCCTTTCACACAATTATCTCTTCTCTGTATCTTATGGCCAGGAGATCTAGACAGCAGGCGAGATGGTTTCCTGTGCTCCTTTTGTGTGTGCTGTGATTCATTATAAATCCTTTGGAGAGAGGCACAATTACACAGTCTCCTGGGGGGAAACAGAACAGTGTTCTCTCAGACCACAGTGCTCAGGTGCAGATACAGGGCTGTTACACTAAAGACTGGGCAAATACGTGTGGTTCCATATATCTACAATGACAACATTAATGTACTTCGACTTGGAGAGTGATTTTCATTGCCTACTCTATTTTCTTTTCAGAATTGGAAAAAATACCTCATATTGTTTTCTTGTTTTGAGAATGGCACATAGCACTGTCACCAAGATTGAATTTTAAGCTCAATTTACACCTGGTGATACATCATACGTGTTTGATAAAGGAATGTATAGTTATACAGTGAGATTCTGATCTCACAGTGCAGTGTCTTATGGGAAATATAATCCATGTCCATAATCTTGATAGGGTGAATGTCATACAAAAAGATATGGAGAAAAGTTTGTGAACACCTAACCATAAGATTTCTTTGTGCTTTTTGAATATCATATTCTGCAATCAGTCCTATTGCTGCTATAATAACCTGCCTTCTTCTGGAAAGATGTTCCACACATTTTTAGAGTGTGGTTTTGGAGATTTGTGCTCATTCAGCCACAAAAGTATTAGGTAAGTCAGGTACTGATGAAGGGTTCAGGAGGCCTGGGGTGCAGTCAGTGTTCTAATTAAATTCATATGGAGTTAAGCAGGGTTAAGGTGAGAGATCTTCCACTCCAACAGATCTAAACCATATCTTGATGGAACTGGCCTTGTGTACAGGGTCATTGTCATGCTGGAAAGGGTTTGGGTTTACCAGGCAAAGGGAAAAATGTATTTTGCTGCATCCAAAAATATAAAACTGTTGGGGAAGAGTCTGAGCTTAATGCCTTAGTGACCAACGAGCTAATGGATTGTTCACTTTGTGATATTTAGAAGCCTAATGTTAAAGGACACATGGCTCATTGTATGGAGCAAACCTCTCAAAAAACTTGTGATTGGCATACGCTACATTCAATACTTTAATGCAATGTAGCTTAATAACTTTAGGTTAGCTAGCTACATTTTATTAAGCTTGTAGTGTACTTAGTACTTGCTCAGAATGATAGTTTGTCTGTAGAAAACCTGTCTAAAGTGTAACTAGCTGCTTTATTTCAGTTATGCAGAAATCGTTCCTGGTAAATAATATAATTATTTTTGAATATTCATATCACATGCAAAGTAGAAAATTGCAATACATTACAATGCAATTACTTTCTAAGCGCAGGAAGGGTTTTCTTAAGGAGTTTACTATAATAGTAGTATTATAGTATTAGTATTTTGACTAAAACAAACTGTTCAGATGAACTGTATGTTGTAGAGACGGGAAATCATGCCAGTAGATAGAACTCCTTCTACCCAAGTAAGTGAGATAAGCCCATTCGAAATAATTGGTGGTGTAAAACCTCGCAAGCCCTATAGGTATAGAGACACAATCTCTCCCTTTCCAATTCCATGGCAAATTTTAAGCCAATTTGCAGTTTGGATCATTGCACATTAAGGTCCACCAAATTGAGCTAATTTGCCTAATATAAGAAGCCTATTTATGCAAACTAGTACTGGGAGTGCCCCACAGTGATGATCAGAATTGTGTCCAAAATTTATAAAAAAAGAACAAAAATGCATGCTGTATTAAATATGTTCAAGATACTTCAATTAGCTGTAAGTCATGATTGGGGCCCTCATATATAAATAACAAAATAACTGCTAACAAATGTGATTACACCCAAAGTGAACATGTTAAAACTGTGTCCGAAGTGTCGATATTTTGTCTGAGCACCATTGTTATCTTAATCCCTCTAGTGATCAAATTCACCAGAGGTTGTTGCTGGGTTGTTGCTGGGATCCTCTTTCACTGCTCCATAATGACATTACGAAGCTGCTGAATGTTAGACAAATCTTTTCCACCGTCCACTTGGGGATGCCTGCAGGTTCTCAATAGGGTTCAGATCTGGAGACCTTGGCCACTCCATCACCTTCACCTTTATCTTCCTCAGCAAGGCAGTTGTCATCTTGGCGGTGTGTTTGGGGTTGTTATCATGTTGGAAACTGCCGGTCGGCCCAGTTTATGAAGGAAGGGCTTCATGTTCTGCTTCAGAATGTCACAGTACATGTTGAAATCTATGTGTCCCTCAGTGAATCACAGCTCCTCAGTACCAGTAGCACTCATGCAGCCCCAGTCCATAATGCTATCACCACCATGCTTGACTGTATGTGAGCTAAACCAATTTATCTTAGCCTCATCAGACTACAAGACATGGTTCCAGTAATTAATGCTCTTGCACAGGTTGTCCTCAGCAAACTGTTTGCAGGCTTTCTTGTGAGCCAGCTTCAGAAGAGGTTTCCTTGTGATGATGGCCATGCAAATCCACTTGTTGTGGTGTGTGGAGTATGGTCTGAGCACTGACAAGTGGACCTTCCACTTCTGCAACCTCTAAAGCAATGCTGCAGCACTTATGCATTTGCTATTTCGAAGCCAGTTTCTGACTTAACTTCTATGATCGACCCTTGGAATCCTGTTCCGAGTGGATCCTGTCTTGCAAAACCTCTGTATGACCCTGGCCACTGTACAAGAGAGTTCTTAATCATGAAAAGTTTTTTATTACCATTTCAACCATATATATATCTGAAGCAGTACACAGTGAAATTAGATGACATTTCTCCAGATCCCTGGTGCTACATAAAACAACATAGAGCTACATCACACAACATAGAGCTACATAACAGAACACAGAGCTAAATACTAAAGTTAGTTGTCCTCACCACATAAAATGCATCATGTGCAACCTGGTGCAAACAGTGCAGGAAAAATATGATGCAGACAAACAACACAAGACAGATACACAAAACACAAAATAGTGCTTCCAGTAAACCTACTGTATAATGTGTTATACAGTACAATGTGCAAAAGAGAACTGTAAACAAGTGTACTTTTAAATGTAAACACAAAAGGTTGTGTAAATCAGCAACAGCAGCAATCAAGTAGATGTGACAAACAGCATTAAACTGTTTTATACGGTGGCCGAGAAATGCAAAACACATTAACAAATCCGAAAACAAATTAATGTGTTTTCGGATTTGTTAATGTGTTTTCTAATTTGTTAATTTGTTTTTCGGATTTGTTAACGTGTTTTGCACTTCTCGGCCACCGTATTTAGAATATAGTTACAATAAAATAATCATATAAAATGGGTGGTGCTGAAGACATGAATTTGTGTGAATTGAAATAAGCATTGAGTGTATGTTTAAGTATAGATTTGTAGATTTCGCCATTCCAATCCCAACAATACACACACACACACACACACACACACACACACACACACACACACACACACACTTTTTAAGCATTTCTCCTATAAAAACATAATAAAACCTATAACATCATATAAAACTGTAAAGGGAGATATATTGTAACAGATGTAAAATAGGCTCAGATTTTCCATCCCCATGCAGATCTTCATGTCTCTGTTGTTACTCCACCCTAAGAATATTTCTTTATCGCTGCTTTGTGCAAATCTTAGATAAAACTACTTGTTTGACTGTTCATTTTTTTCTGTTTTCTTTTTTTTGTGAACAAAGTCCAGTTAGCACGAGCTTAAAACAGCTGTTTGTGCAGAACCGAGAGCTGCATCCACTTCCTGGAACGTCACTATGCACGTGCTGCTTTGACTATTAAGAGTTTGTAAAGAGTAATAAAACTAAGAACTCGCCCACGTGGGAATAAAATGATACCATATATCGTTAAAATGCTACACTTATTGTCTACAGTTTCCATCAATCATTTTGTTTCCATAATGCTACTGGCTGGAAATAAAAGGTTTGGAATGATAAGTTCACGCACCTGCCTATAGAGTGAATACTTATAGCCGAGATTTCCCTTCTTTTACTGTTTTTTTTTTTTTTTTTTTGCATGGTCTAATTTGTTTTGTAACACTATATTCTACCAGCCATATTTGTTTTTTTACCACCAAGATGTCGTTTTTATGCAAAGGTTATTCCGAAACATATACAAACAATACACCAATCAAAGCACTGTGAAGTAAACAAAAGTATAACCATCTAAATTACAACACTATTGCTTGGTTGGAGCAAAAATGCTGTACAGCATGTTGTTCACTGGACCCTTATCTTACCTAATAAACCGGGATTTGCAGCAGCGGATGCGTTTGTGACTTGTTATTACAATAATAATGTAAGTATTGCATTTTTTATGCATGTTGTTTGTGTGTACTGTTTACACAAATTCAGCAAATGCATTCGTTATACGTTTTCAATTGAAAAACAGTGATCTAAAATCACTGCTTGAGGCTTAGACCTTTAGAATAATTTATAGTTAGTCATGGTTACACTTCCCCCTTTTTATTTAATATATTGCTAAACATTAACACCTGAGAACAATGGGATATTAGTCGTGCTGGCACGGTGCTGCAGGCTAAGAGGTTAACTCAGCATACACCTGGTCGTTGGGAGGAGGGGTGGTCTTTTTTGTTGCCACGTTGTTCTGCAGCTCAAACCAGGTGTAGAATCCGTTCAGCGCATCTGGGAAGGAAGTGTCATGTTCACAGGCAGGTGAAGTTATCTTGTAATTTGTGATCGCCTGACACATGTGTCTGGTGTCTCTGCTTTCCTGGAAGTGGCCGTGAATTTTCTTGGTGTGTGTGCGCTTTGCCTTTCTGATGGCTCGGGACAGTTTGGCCCTTGCTGTTCTTAAGGTCATCTTGTCCACTGATCTAAAGCTTCTTAAAGGTGAAGTCTTTAGACTTTAGTAGCGCACGCACCTTTCGGTCATCCATGACTTCTGGTTGGAGCATGTGGTGATGGTCTTGGAGATGGTCACATCATTGATGCACTTGTTGATGTAGATGGTCAGTGACGATGTGTACTCATCCAAATTGGTGAAGTCATTGTGGGTTGTAGCCTTCTTAAACATGTCCCAGTCAGTGCATTTAAAGCAGTCCTTAAGAGCAGAGATGGCTCTTGCTGGCCAGGTTCTCACAATGGTTTTAAACGCCTGTTGAGGGGTCAGTATGTTGGCATCAGCAGAACTGAGATGTAGTCTGAGTAGCCGAGGCAGGGCTTCACCCGTTCTGTGCCTGAGATGTTTGTGTAAACAAAGATGCAAATGTCTCTGTACTCAAACTGAGTAGCTTGCTGAAGTCTGATATAGTCCAATTTATTGTCCAAGGAGCAGACATTTGCTAGAATGGACGGTAGAGCAGGCTGGCTAGGGTTAGCCTTTAGCCTAGTACTAGCTCCCACTAATAAACTCTGCAGCAGAGGTAGCTCTTGGTCTGCCTTTCCTGGGACAGTCCTTCTGAGAGCCTGTTTCATCTAACTCTTGACAAAGCACACTTGCACATTGAGTTTGCCAAGTTGTCATAAAAACTAAATGTAGGTACTTTGAACAGTTGTTTGGAGTTGTTTCTGAGGCAGGATGAGATGAACACATGATTCAAGTTCATCTGAGATATAAAACAAAATGCAACCTAAGTCAGGTCAGAGTATAGGAGTAATCAAGTGTATGAGAGCAATAAAACAATTTAAACATAAATAAAAACCCAGAAGAAAAAAAAAACACTCTGCAAGTGGGAATGGTCGGGGGTAATCTCTATATCATAACTTTGCATACTATTTATATAGTTTTATTCCTTTTGCATGTGTTCATAGAAATCTTTGTCATGTGGGAATTTTAGATTCCCAGATGACAAAGATACATTTCCCAGGAACCAAATGTTTAGTATAATACATCAATAAACTGTAAGACAATATAAAATGATAATCTGATTAATTAAAGGTCATAGGAACCATTGGATTTCAATTGGATTCTAGCAGGCATTTCACATAATTAGAATTGAACGATTGCTTACAAAACCTGATTGATTCCTATGTTTATTTATAAGTTTTTTTGTTTGTATTTTTCTGGGTGTCTTGGCAAAATCTAGTGAAAAGTGAAAAAAATTTAATTAATTTTTTTTTTTTAAACTGGACATTAACAATGTATATTACAAAAGCATGTTTAAAGAAATAATTAGATAAAAAAAAATTATGGACAGAAATACATTATTTAATATTTTTATACTTTTACAGTAATTAAACCATTGTAAGATGAAATGCAAGAGAACGAAATATGTTTATATGTTCATATATGTTTTATTATGCTTAGAGATTTTTTTCTCGACTTAAATTTTTTTGTATTACCTAAATACACATGAGAATGCATCCACTGAATGCCCTAGTTGCTGCTGTGCTGAGTCACTTCGAGAGCTTACGTGGGTGGATAGAAAAGGGTCCCTGAAAGATACTTCGTTAAACACATTGCTGTATGACTAAGGAGATGCTGATGCTGGTTAGTAAGTCATTGCTTTTCATTGAGGCCTGACATTAAATTGAGGAACAAAAAGAGGGGAGTCGCTGGAGTGGAGAAAAGTACACTTGAAACAAACTGGAGCACAGTAGCAGTTCAGTTAAATCTCCAGGGACCGTGTGCCCATCTGGAGTTTGTGCTACACAATGTGCTGCTCTTCCGTGAATTTTTTAACAGCCATGTGCTTTTGGCATTATCCAAAACATTCCAAATTGCATCTGAATATACTGTATATGGTCATATATGCATCCTCGCACCAACAAACTACCACTCCTGGGCTCTTGAGTAAAGCCCTTAAACCTCACATACTTAGTTGTATAATATGAGTTCATTGTAAGTTGATCTGTGGCTGCCAAATGCCATAAATGTAAATATATATGCTAAATATATGCCTGTAATGTATATGAATTATTCAGATGTATTAAAACAACTACAACTTCAACTAAGCTTTAACTAAATACTGGTATGGGTCGGAATTCTAAAAAAAAAGAGGAAAACATTTACAGACATTTCTAGCGTTCTGTATTTACTTTGTCATTATGGGGTACTGAGTGTAGATTTATACACTTAACATATATGGAGAGAAAGAGAGAGAGAGAGAGAGAGAGAGAGAGAGAGAGAGAGAGAGAGAGAGAGAGAGAGAAAGAAAGAGAGAGAAATAAGGGAAAAAAATATCTGATAAAATGAAAACAATATGAGTTTTCAAAGTGAGTTTGCACTTGTTTTATGACATCTGGAAAAATAAAAAAGGGCAGAATGAGATGAATATATGATCCAAGTTTATCTGAGAAAGAAAACAAAATACAACCAAAGTCAGGTCAGAGTATAAAAATAAAATAAAATAAACTTAAATGAAATTAAAATTAAAGAAAAATAAGACAAAAAAACAAACCCACTCTGCATGTATATACCTTTTCCATTCAAATACAAATCACAAAAAAAAGAATTATGTTTTTTATATAAGAATTCTCATTAAAAGAATGTGTTGTAAATTTTTTTAATAATGTTTGTCAAGTAAAACTTCAGGTTATGTCACCAGGTTACCTAACAACCAGGAAGCCTAAAAGCAAATGGAGTGAAACCAGCTTTTGAAAGGAGAAGGAAGGGGAACGTCTCAAGGTTACGTCTGCATTTGGGAAGGAGAGTCCAATCAAGCCAGACTGACCAGTCCCTGCCTAGTGTGAACAAGCACAGCTAGGGCGAAGGACAGAGGGGCCAGGAGCAGCACTTAGGTCAAGGATATAGAACCTGACAAAGATCAGCAGGGTGGACCAGCCCGCAGCGTTGAAAATGTCCTAAAGGAAAACTTCAGAGGACAAGGCATTACAGGCTGCCACACTTCGAGTGGAGTGTGCTTTGACCCCGAAGGGAGTGGGGAGACCAGGGAGGAAATGTGGGGAGGAAATAGCAACGACAATCCATCTGCTGAGTGTCTGCTTAATCGCAGGGAGACCTCTCCTTGGAGGGCCATAGCAGAGGAACAGCTGCTCCGACTTTCTCCACAGTTCTGATCTGTAAACGTATATGTTAAATGTTAGCAATGGACACAATCGGTTAAGCTTGTCCTGGTTTGGGGCCTGAAAGGGAGGAGGAGGGAATGCTTGGAGCCTAATAGGTTGTGGGAAGACCAAAGGTACTTTAGGAACATACCCTGATCTAGTGTAGAGGAAGTCATTGGCCAGGTCTGGAGTAAACTGCAGGAAGAAAGGGGCCACAGAAAGGGCCTTAAGATCAAACGGAGGCTGCATCAAGGCCTACAAAGTCATACAGGAGGCCTTAACCTCCGGGTTCCGCAGGGAGAAAGCGTTTCACCAGCAGGTTCTTACCCAGCGACTGCCCCATGAGGGTGCATGACAGGCCACAATGGCAGACACGTAAACCTTCAGGGTTGACAGAGCCAACCCTTTTGCGAACTGTGCTTGAAAAAATTCCAGCACTAAGCTGACTGGGCAGTTAATTGGGTCTAGGCGGTGTTGTCCACACCATGCAGTGAAAAGACACCAGCTCATGGCAAACAACACCCTTGTGGAGGGAGGTCTGGATTGAAGAATGGTCTCTACCACCTCGGTGGTTCAGATCAACAGATCCACCTGAGCTATAAAAAACTTTCCTCAGATTTACTCCACCACCTCGGGATGGAGCCACCATACCCCTGGCCTCGGCCCTCACCTCGGGGGGGCGTTTGCTCCCAGGTTTAAGCAGCCTGGTATATACGCTGCTTTTAAGGAGAGCAGCTTCCCCTGTGCCCACAGGAGGATTTGGTATGCCAGCCTGTACAGGAGGCGAGAGTGCAAAGTGGTTAATATAAGAAACCACTGAGGTGTTGTCTGTATGGACCAACACATGGTGGCCTCTGAGGTGTGGGACAAAATGCCTCAGAGCTTGAAACACGGGCAGTATCTCGAGGCAATTTATGTGCCACGTTAAATGGGACCTCCCCCAGAGACCTTGAGCAGAGCGGCCACTCATGACTGTTCCCCACTCTGTGAGGGACACATCTGTCGTAAGCATGTAGCAAAGCGCAGGAACTCCCAGCACGGGCCAGTATTTAGGCACGTGGACAACATATAATATAATATCCCAGCTAATGGTAATAATAATAATTATAATCCTATTAAGTTTCGAATAGACTACAAACTACTGCTACTCACTTATAAAGCACTAAATGGTTTGGCTCCCATGTATCTATCCAGTCTTTTAACAGGCTACAATCCGTCACGCTCCCTGAGATCTCAAAACTCTGGGCTTCTAGTAGTTCCTAGAATAGCAAAGTCCACTAAAGGCGGTAGAGCATTTTCACATTTAGCTCCTAAACTCTGGAATAGTCTTCCTGACAGTGTTTGGGGTTCAGATACACTCTCCCAGTTTAAGTGTAGATTAAAAACATATCTTTTTAGCAAAGCCTACACATAACACACATCACACACATCACATCATAACCTTGTGCTCCAGAACATCTGATCACATGCACATTATCAACTTGTGCTGTTAATATCATGAACAGCAGCTACGCTAATTCCTCTCCACTGCTTCTCTTTCTCTCCCCATCCCGAGGCATCCTGAGGTTTGGCCAGCTCCAGTCACGTCCCACCTCGTGAAGATTATGGACCTATGGATGATCATGGAGAAGTAGATGCCGAGTGTTTAAAGGCCCTGGCATGGAGAAGCTGATGCTGGATCTATGATGATCACAAATTGTTCTGTATTGTTGAAAGATTTATGACCAAACTCTTGATGTCACCCATATGAGGATGGGTTCCCCTTTGAGTCTGGTTCCTCTCAAGGTTTCTTCCTCATATCATCTAAGGGAGTTTTTCCTTGCCACTGTCGCCACGGCTGCTCATCAGGGACAAATGCACACCATTCACCTTCACTGTTGTTTTCTGTAAAGCTGCTTTGAGACAATGTCTGTTGTGAAAAGCGCTATAAAAAAAAAAAATAAATAAATAAAAAAAAAATAATAATAATTATTATTATTATTTAGGAGTCAATATTTTTTACAAGTTTGCAAGTCCTATCTTCTATCTTTCTTAAAAATTCAGCAGGTTTCAGAGCAGAATAGGTGTTATCAAATATCCAGACAGTAGTGCTGAGGTGCCGGTATTACCAAGAGGCTTCCAAGAAATGAGGAGTGTGTTCAGAACATCCTGACCTCCCAGATAAATAGTGAGCTGTGTAGCGAGTTGTGTTTCTGCTGAAATCAGAGAAAGAGGTCATCATTTGATCTGTGAACACCAGCCCTGAGCTGCCACTGTAGCCTTGGTGCTGTAATATAGCGAGGTTAAGCTTTCAATCTGCCTCAGCATTTAGAGAACTCTCCAGCAAAATACAGAGTGAAACCCTGCCATGATGTCTGGGAGTTTATATCACACATTGTAAGCCTCTAACTTAAAAAGCAAAGAAAGATTAATTGCTTCAAATGTACTTACTGTAAGCCATTAAAAAATTATAATATCTCTTCATCATCATATAATTTACATTTCTTTAACATATGAAAAATCCTGTTCTCCCCTGCTTACTGTAATTTCTACTGCAAAAACTGAAAAGAAAAAAGAAAGCAAGTGAAAACATTTTGAAATGGTCTAAATCCACTAAATATGATTGTGCGCTATGAAATACTTCTCTAGGAATTATCTTATAATTAGATAGGGAAGGATCTGAAATGAGAAAAATCTGAGCAAAACAAAGTATAATTTTTTAGCATGTGTTAACTGTTAAATATCTGAACAACTAATAAATGCATCATATCATTTGAAGAAATTAGGTGTTTTATCACAGCCAATTTGCCAACTTGAACTTTTTCAAATATTTTTAAAGAATCACATCATCCATTTTCATCATATTTACTGCAGGATATGTTGTAAAGGATCTGAAAAAATTTGAATGAATTACAAATAATCACTCCCGTTTTTCACTTTTAACTTGATAAGATAAAAAAATGCACCTTTTTGTGTTAGTAAGTAATCACAAAGTGCTCTTCCCTGAAGTTTGTCTTCACTTCTCAAAGCACTGACACCAAAGCTTCTGTTACAAATGCAGAATATTGTATAATGCTCATCTACAACATTTAAACCACTGACAGGTGAAGTAAATGACATCGATTGCCTCTTCTGCACCTGTTAAGAAGTGAAATACACAGATCAGGCATAACATTATACCATTATAACCAGTGAGTGAATAACACTAATTATCTCTCCATCGTGGCATTTGTTAGTGGGTGGAATAAATTAGGCAGCAAGTGAACATTTTGTCCTCAAAGTTAATGTGTTAGAAGCAGGAAAAATGGGCAAGCGTAAGGATTTGATTGAGTTTAACAAGCATCTAGAAACCGCAGCTCTTTTTGACTGTTCCTGGTCTGCAGTGATCAGTATCTATTTAAAGTGATTCAAGGAACAAAAACTGGTGAACCATTGACAGGGTCATGCTCGGCCAAGGCTCAATGATGCACGTGGGGTCCAATCCAACAGACAAGTTACTGTATCTCAAATGCCTGTAAATGTTAATGCTGTTAATGCTTGATGGGTCAGGATTGTTTTGGCAGCAAAAGGGGGAACAACACAGTATTAGTCAGGTGGTCATAATGTAATGCCTGGTTGTATTTTAAGTCAGTTCTCATAGTAAATGTGTGGAAAGCAGAAAAACTGGGCAAATATAAGGATCTGAGCGACTTCGACATGCCAATCTGTAGTGGATAGATGAGTGGGTCAGAGCATTTCCAAAATGCCATGTGTTGTCCTGATATGCAGTGGTTAGTACCAACCAGATGTGGTCAAAGAAAAGACAACCAGTGATATATAAAGTCATAGGTGCCCAAGACTGATGCACTTTTCACCAAAGAGTAATGATGACACAAATTGCTAAAAATGTGAATGCTGGCTATAATACCCACAGTGCATCACATCTTGTGTACAAGGCTGCATAGTTTCAAAATTTTAAAGCAATGAATTATGTTTTAATTGACATCATGTGGGTGTCTGGGTGCATGTGTGTCACTAACCTGAGGAAAATATTGCACTAGGATGCACTATGAAGAGAAGGCCTTGAGCTAAGGCCCTGCAGGGCAGATTAGTGCTGCTGGCATTTGAACTTACATTTTTCCAATCAGAAATCCAATCCAATCATAATGTCTTAACCACTAAACTACCACCGCCCAACTTACAGGACTTGAAAATATCTTGGCACCAGCTACCATAATACACCTTCAAATAACTTGTACAGTTCATTCCTCATTGGGTTATGTCTATTTTGAAAGCACCAGGGAGACTTACAACGTGGATGTTATGGCTGGTCAGTGTAAACAGTTAACATAAACACAATGATTATAACAGACATGCTTAATTGTTGAATTGGTGGCAGTGGTGCAAAAACCAGCACTCCAGTTAAAATAGAGATACACTCTGTAAAATGTTACTCCAAGTTAAAGTGGTTCCTTTAAACTTTTACCTGAGTAAAAGTTTACAAAAACTAAATTATTTGTCTTTAAATGAACTATGCAAAGTCAAGTCAAGGTTATTTCTATAGCGCTTTTCACAATGTACATTGTCTCAAAGCAGCTTTACAGAATTTAAGAGTTACGGTGAAGTTCTATGATTTTATTATGGCTGTAATGTTTCTATTAAAAATTTTTTGTTTTCTGTGTTTTTTAATCAACTCAGTTTATATGAAAATATTTTAATGTTTAAAACTATTTCAAAAAATCTTTACAAATAAGGCAATGGGTGTTGTGAAGTTAGAGTCAGGAGGTTCTTTATTTATTACTCTCAACATGTTTTGCCTGCTTTTGAACTGACGCTGAATTTTATGTTTGTAGACACCACCAAGCAGCAGTCAAAACAAGTTCAAAACAGAGTGTGCGCTCTCTGATTGGTGGCTTGCTGTCTGCTCAACCAGTTACATTTTTATCCACCCAAATAAAAAGAAATGACTGATTTCCCAAAATGTATTTAAGTAAAAAGTGAGAAATTTGACTTTGAAATGTGAAGTTAAAGTAAAAGTCTCCAAAAAAATGGAAATACTTCAGTACATTAAAAGCAACTTTACATTAAACCAATACCATTTACTTTGTTATTATCCACCAACTGTATATACTGTAGTATCTCTTTGTACGTTACTATGATGTAGAATAGAATCGATGTGTGTTTCGAATATTACCAAAGAATTTTACTCCAACCAGCTTCCCGTATCTTTTTCCTGTTCTGATTCTGACATAATTAGCCAATGCAATAATAGGATCAGATACAATATAATTCCACCATCATAAGCTCAGTGTTGTCTTTTGTATAAGTAAATGAAATGCTTGCTAAGACAGTTCTCTGTTTCACACACACACACACACACACACACACACACACACACACACACACACACACACACACACACACACACACACACACACACACACACACACACACACACACACAAACCCCACACACTGATGTATATGAGGACAAAAAGAACATTTCTGAATCGTTCAGCAAAGAATAGAAGTCAAGTCCATTCATTCCCACACAAAAAAAAGCAAATAATGAGAAGCCAGAAAAAGATATAGCCCTAATCTACTCTAGAGGTGTACACTAGCCTTTCATCAGTCACCATGATGGAGCTGAAAGACATTTTTCTTGATTGCACACATCAAAAGTTTGGAGAGAAAGGAGAGTGGCTGCAGAAGGATCTAATGGTGGGGAGGGGTTGGAAATCTTTCTTCTTTTGTGATAGTATAAGGATCAGCACTTTACAGCAAAAGCTTCATCTTTTAGATCTACTTTATTGAGTTTCAAAATTTGAACTGGCCTTCACTGCAGAACCTTTTTTAATAGTTGGACTCATAGAACTGTCTTCTTGAATAGTTTAGAATACTACAGAAATGTGCATATCTTCTAATAATCGCTGTGATGCTGCTTGCTAAGTTTGACTCAACTCACTTGAAGTTTTTGTATTTGACTTCCTTTTCCTGCTGCTTTATACAATGTTTGTTTTTCCCATTATGCTCACACTAATGAGCCGAGCCTTTGTGACACATCCCACCCTGGCTACCTCGAGTTCTTAATTAACATTGCACATCCAAACTTCTTCTCTGGCATGCTAAAATGCTCCTGCTAGATGTAAGAAAAAGAAAAGGGGGCATTCTAGGAGAACATGTAAAACAAACCAATGTAATGAGCCATAGTTGTGGTGCAGAGTGTACAATAGCAAAATTGAGGTTCAACAATACTTTTGTCTTCTTCTTTCGGCTGCTCCTTTTAGGGGTTGCCACAGTGGATCATCCTTCTAGTTACCATCCTGTCCTCTACATATGCCTCTTTTAAATCAGCCACCTGCATGTCTTCTCTCACCACATTCATAAACCTTCTGCTTGGCCTTCATCTTTTCCTCCTTCCTGGTGGCTCCATCCTCAGCATTCTTCTACCGATATACCCCATGTCCCTCCTCTGCACATGACCAAAACATATCAATTTAGCCTCCAACATCTTGTCTCCAAAATGTCCTACAAAGTTCTCTAAATGTCCCTCTTATAAACTTATTTCTAGACCTGTCTATCTTCATCTCTCCCAATGAATCATCAATACTTTAATAACAAATACTGGAAGAAAATTTCTAGCAGGTTCTCACATTCTTCAATCAGTAAATAATCATTTTCTTATTATAAAATTATTAAAGTTATGTCTAAGTTTCCATCATAGGCATAAAACTGTTGTATATTACATACTTTAGAAATACAATGGCTGAAGGACAGAACAACAGCATTTGTGATTGCTTGTGATTTTGGTTGATTTTCCTTTTCTTTTGTTGTAAGCGTTTCACAACTCTAATCATGCCAAATCTCTTCGGAATAGCAAGCAGGGTAAAAACGTGCTTGTTGTTAGCAAGCTTTTTCATTTGACCACACTACTGTCAGTCCCTTTGTGCAATTCGTACCTCGATTAGACAAACCTTCAAGTTGTACAAAAAAATAAGAGTTTGGAAAATCGGTGACATAACTTCATGCTTTACTCCATTCTGTATGTTATTACTAACAAATATAGTTATGATGTAGCAGTGACCTGATGCTATATAATCTTAAATATTCTGATAAAAATAATTTTAAGACAAAAACATTACATTAAATATTGGTTTGTTGATTTTAACATTACTATATATATATAATATACTAAACAGCATGGTTTTAAGTTACTGCTGTTAGGAGTTATTGTTACTCCTAGCATCATTAATGTGTTTTTTTCCTTTTATACAACAACCTTTTCCAGCTGTTATATTGGTAAATATTTATATTTATTATAACACTTATAAACCATCATTCTTGGCTTCTAGTTTATTTTCTCTTTTGAAGTTCATAGGACTGAAAAATGCAAAAAACAGAAATCCTTTGACACTGATGAATTTTCTATGTCAGATAGGTTACAGCTTTACCTCTGAATATTTCATATTACTGGCACTGGAAAGTATTTTTAAAGAGATTAGAGCGGCTGTCATACAAGTTCCTTTACACATGAAAATGTCTTAGAATGAGTACGTTGATACAGACCTGGCCAATCAGAATTGAAAATTCACAATTAAGACAAGTTTATTGGTTATTTATGTAATAGAATGATTTTTTATTTTATTTTTTACTTCAAATGCAAGCAATTTATTGTCCTACAGGCGGCCCAAGCCCATGTTCCATCTCTAGAATTTGCATGTTTTATGTAGATAAATCGTAAAGCCATTATTATGGCTTTTAAAAGTAATGTATAATTCTAATGCTGCATAAAGAGACTCATACAATTTATTGTATCAATGACTGAAAATAGACCATTTTCTAATAGGCAAAAAAGGGCCAAGACATTAATAACAAATTTAATAATTATACATGTTTAATGTAAAATTAACATACAAAACAACTACACACACCAATTAGGCATACCTTTATGATCACAGATCTGGTAAAACATTATGACCACCTGCCTAATATTGTGTTAGTTTTTGTTTTTGCTGCTAAAACAGTCCCAACCCATCAAGCATTAACAGAATTAATTCTTCTTAATTTGTCAAACTCACTCAAATCCTTACACTTGTCCATTTTCCCTGCTTCCAACACATCAATTTTGAGAACAAAATGTTCACTTGCTGCCTAATATATATCCCACCCACTAACAGGTGCCATGATGAAGAGATAATCAGTGTTATTCACGTCACCCAACATTATGTAATAATGCCATAATGTTATGCTTGATTGGTGTATCTGGGTGTTCAAAAGGCCATAATAACTTATTCATGGAAACTGCTGGAGCAGAGAGTAACATACAGTTTGCTTAATTCCTAATCTTTGTTGACCAATGATTATTAAAATCATTAAACGTTTAATTTTTTTTCACATTTTCCATTTGGGCTTTAATGACCAAGAATCTATATAGATCAATTAACAATAATTTTATTTGGTATCCTAAAGGTGCCTACACAGGGTTTTTGTTTTTGTTAAATCTACTGAAATAAAAACAGTTTTGAAATCTAAAACTGTTAAGCGCCCAAAGAACCCATAGGGAACAATTTTTTTTCACAACGTGTAGTTTTTAAATGGACCTATCAAATGAGCGTAATTTTCTTTAAAATGATCGTTCCCTGAACGCCTGGGCTCTGCTCGGTTTGCTCGGTTTTGGCAGCTGTATAGCACTGACTCAATCATACAGTGGAAATTCTGTGGCCAACACGTGTAATTATACACTTGCTCCAGGACTTTGTCATTGTAATGAGTACTCAGTGAGAAAAGTAATGGGAATTAGGCCATGTTCCCCCAGATATGTGTCCATTTCACCAGCTGAATTTTCTGCAAAGGATCCAAGAACATTTGTCTACAAAGCATTAACATCTGCCTGATTCAAGAGCATTGAGAACTATATTATAGGTTACAGTGCTGCAAGCATCTTGGCACAAAGAAAGTAATCAGGAAAAGGTTTTGATGGCCACTGAGAATATGTTCGTGTCAAAAGAGGTTTGGGAAGAGTAGCATTTTTGTTTTTCTCAATGCAAATTCATGTAATTACCTAAGATAATAATGTTAATGAATGTTTCTGCTGCATCTATTAGGTATGCTTTGCCTTTTTGCAATGCACTCAGGCTAGACTTTATGAGAAAGTAGATCAAGTGAGGCTGTGCAATTAATGGGCTTGCTTTGATAAACACTGATGAATTCTTAAATCTGATTGGTTGGGAGGTGTTGATTAATTCTTACTGTAGTTTAGAGAGTAGTTGTGGATACTAACTACTAATCATATGCACTTTGAAGGCAATCTACCAAATAAACCATACTAATAAAATCCAAATAAATATAGTAGATCAACCCATAGGTAAATTTTCATGTAATCTCTCTCTCTATCTATCTATCTATCTATCTATCTATCTATCTATCTATCTATCTATCTATCTATCTATCTATCTATCTATCTATCTATCTATCTATCTATCTAAAGAAATTTGACAAAGTAAGGATCTTTATCATTGTTTATTTTTTTATATTATATTATTTTATATACTACATTTATTTAGGGGGAGTGGTGGCTTCAGCGGTTAAGGCGCTGGGTTGCCGATCGGAAGGTCTGGGGTTCAAGCCCCGGTATCGCCAAGCTGCCACTCTTGGGCCCTTGAGCAAGGCCCTTAACCCTCTATGCTCCGGGGGTCCCTTACAAGGGAAATATCAAGGTCCGTGACGTCGGAGTGACGTGGGGCCGCCTTCCCGTGGGCTCACCACGTGCAGGAGGGACCGTAAGGGACGGTGCTGTAAGGATTGGGCAGCAGTCGAAGGCGGGGGCCTGCTTAGACTGCTGCCCCCGTGACCCGAATTACGGATAAGCGGGAGAAAATGAATGAATGAGTACATTTATTTATTTATTGTAATTTTTATTTTTTATTTTCCAGCATTAACGTTTATCTGTTTTGTTTTATTTTGTATATGTGTGTGTGTGTGTGTGTGTGTGTGTGTGTGTGTGTGTGTGTGTGTGTGTGTGTGTGTGTGTGTGTGTGTGTTTTAACAAAGATGACTTTGCACTTTTCAGCTTCTCCCCAACACAAAAAGCTGAGAATGCAACTGCTCAGATGTGGAAAGTAACAAATGACATTTACTCACGTTACAGTAATTGAGTATTTTTATTTTTTTTTGTACTCCTACTTCTAAATTTTTCTTTTACTGAAGTATGTTTAGTTTAAGGAATTGCACTTAACCACATTGTAAATCATATCCATTACTGAGTGAAACAATAAGTAAATGAAAATAATGCAAGGGGAAAAAATGCACACTAGAAACTACTGCAGTCATTGATTGATGGGCGGAGACCAAACGCGCTAAACTTACAAAAAAGATGGAGACGGAGAAGACATTATCATTGTAATAAATGACATTTAAACAGGAGATTTATTTATTTATTTATTTTTTTACTGTGACACTACATCACTCACATTAGATTTAAGTCATAGGCCGTAGTGTTTTTTTATTGATGTGGCTGTAAGAGAAACATTTTAGGACGTGCTGTTCTTGAGAAACGATAAACTTTCAGTTACTAACAATAAATCCACATGATCACACCACTCTGTTGCTTAATTTCCTATAACTGTGTACAGTAAATAGTTCAGTACAGTAAAGTTCCCAAGTGTGAGGCAATAAGGATTTATTCATGCATCCTGCAATGTCTTTGCACTATATATATATATATATATATATATATATATATATATATATATATATATATATATATATATATATATATATATATATATATGGTCGTGACTATGCGTGAGAAGCACAGTGGATAATGGTGTCCCCCACCTTTTAAGCCACACACACACACACACACACACACACACACACACACACACACACACACACACACACACACACACACATATATATATATATATATATATATATATATATATATATATATATATATATATATATATATATATATATATATGTGTGTGTGTGTGTGTGTGTGTGTGTGTGTGTGTGTGTGTGTGTGTGTGTGTGTGTGTGTGTGTGTGTGTGTGTGTGTGTGTGGCTTAAAAGGTGGGGGACACCATTATCCACTGTGCTTCTCACGCATAGTCACGACCATGCACCACAGAAGGAAAGGTGAGTATGATATGCCATGGAGACTGGCTTACTACAGAGTAATTCCTCCCACAACTGTGTAGGATTTTCTCTTGCGTCAGCCCTCGTGAAGGTCCCTTTCCTCCTCCGCAGTGTTCCTACACAACAGGCAAGTCATGCAGCTCATGACTCATGTCTCATGACTTTCCTCATATCCCTCCTGCACTTTGGGATTTCTCACGTCTTGTGCAATCCAAGGATGAATTTATTTCTTTAGGTCTCCCTACTAAATCTTTGGGGGGGTGGCTGTTGGTCAGGAGTCACCTCACAGCCTTACTTTCGCCTTGCTGATTTTTTAACTCAACTGTCTAAGTAGTCTAAAGATTGGAGTCTCTTTAGCTGTACTTTCAGAGAATATTATTTTAAATACACTGTGAGCTCACAAGTGCCAAGTTGGACACATTTATAAAAGCCAAGCTGCTTGAAAAGTAGCTGAGGAGTTGCAGATTTAAAGGTTGCACTGCTTGTTTTTAGAAAAACAGAACAACATTCTCTTGCTTTTTTTTATTATGTTCATCTAATTTTAAGTAACTCTACAATATAATGAGTTTTAAAAAACACAAGAAATCTCGAAGAAAAGTAACAAATGAACATTAGGTTTTTAAAATCTCATGGAAAATACTCATGTACTGTTTGGACAAATGAGAGCAAGCCATTAAATTAAAAAGACTAACCTTTACCTTCAGAGACGTTAGTTCAAATTGAGGCATGTTTTTATTTGCAAGCATTTAATCATCAGGAAGTCTTCAAAAGAATTGAGGAAATGTGCATGAAATGAAACACAATGGCAATTTTCCACAAGTTCCACAAAAACATAAAATATTCTAATAGGAAAGGCAAAATTATTGAGACCCTTAAAATATCCATTCATTCATACTTAATGTGTTTTGTTCTAATTATGGCCATGGTGGCTTTAGGACCTTTCAGGAAATTGGACACAAAGTGCAAATATACTCTGTTTCAAGCTTTTCAAAATGGCTTTCAAAATTTCTTGTTGGTTTAGAACAAATGTGAGAATATAAAATGTCTTCATAATCCATTAGCCGGGAGCTTTAAGTGTAAATGAGATAGTTGTCTGGTTAGGAATATGAAAATCCAAAAGTTAAATATAAAATTCCAATAGTAACTGAGCCAATCAGTAACAATATTAAAATCAGGAGTAGTTGGATAACTAGTTAGTTAATTAATTATACCAGGTAATCAATGTTTTTTTTTTTTAAATGAGTAAATAATTTTAAACAAATCTACATTTACATTTATGACATTTGATAGACACTCTTATCCAGAGTGACTTACATTTATTTCTTAGGAGCCCAGAAGTGGCATCTTGGTGTGGGTGGGTTTTAAACTCATGAACTTCCGATGCAAATGCCAAACCATTAAGCTACCATCTCCCATCAATCAAGTTAAAATGATATTTGAATCACCTTTCATTTATTTGTTTTATGTAACAACGTTTTTTAGGTGTACACTAAATCTTAAACAAATCCGAAGAATACTGAGTCAAGAACACATTCCGGATATCCATCATCCATCTCAATACACCACACACGTTTGCACATTTATGTGGCAATTGTGAGGTGTTAATACACTGAAATGTTCAATTCAAATCAATTTAATTTACATAGCAATTTAAATCAATTGAAATGTCTCAAAGCAGCTTTGCCGAAATAAATAACTAATATACATTTAGCATCATTACTTATGACAAAGGGGGAGTGGTGGCTCCAGCAGTTAAGGCGCTGGGTTGCCGATCGGAAGGTCTGGTGTTCAAGCCCCGGTATCGCCAAGCTGCCACTCTTGAGCCCTTGAGCAAGGCCCTTAACCCTCTATGCTCCGGGGGTCCCTTACGAGGGAAATATCAAGGTCCGTGACGCGGGGCCGCCTTCCCGTGGGCTCACCACCTGCAGGAGGGACCGTAAGGGACGGTGCTGTGAGGATTGGGCAGCAGTCGGAGGCGGGGGCCTGCTTAGACTGCTGCCCCCGCGACCCAAATTACGGATAAGCGGGAGACAATGAATGTATGAACTTATGACAAAGTCAGTGGTGGCATTAACAAGGAGATGGTATGAGAATGAAATGTTGAAGAGAACCCATTCACAAGGGATCCCATTCTTATCTGGGAACCCATCCTCACTAAATGTCCATTGATTATAAGTTTTAACATTGTTGAGGTTAAGAGCTGTTCACTAATGGGTGCTGAATTGGAAAACTGTTTGGCAATTGCAGCCCTAATATACTGTAACAGTCTGTAATATTACTGTAACTAGAGTCCAAATTTATCTTTATGATTTATGAGGATGTTTGGGCTGTCCATGTGTCATCCTCAGCTGCACCGAGGGGTCTCCAGTTGAAAAGAAAACTGTAGAGGGGGTGACAGGCAGAAAAAGAGAAACATTACAAAAGAACACTGTGCATGTTTCTTCTAGAAATTACTTAAAACTCCTTGTAAACCCATATGGGGAATTTGTTTGTTATTTCTATTTTGAATTAAAGGTGCTAATAATTCTTCCAATAAAGGTTTGTATTGGGTAGATTTACACTATGTAATGCATACTTAATTTCAAAAGAGTTTTAAGATAATTTCTCCTAAACATTTAAAGTAGAATGATGCACTTGTTTAGAACATTAAAATGTCCCGTTTGTTTTACTCGTTTCCACCTACCCCAATCAAAGTGAAGTGAAATCAGAATGTGTTTTGCGAAAGCTCTTGGCGCTGCTTTTTCTCCCTTGTTACAAAATATTGCTACAGGGATAAAGCCTCATCACTGGAATGCCCTGCTCTCATTCTGCCAGTTTGGGAACGCTTTTTCCCCCTTCCAGTCCAGAGCCAGAGAAGCAGATGGACTGACATCTTTTTGACGCCAAAAGCTCCACTGCATGGTAGTTGGTTGCACTAATCGCTTAATTGGAAATGAAGGCTCCATCTGCACCATCATATTCAACACCTTTGTGATGAGTTGGGTTTAAATTTAGCACAGGGTAAAAATATGCTTAAGCGAATAACCATGCAGCAGATCAAGAGTTTATAACTGCCAATAAAAGTGTTTACAGGCACCTGTTCACTGAAAGGTTTTCTACATTATATCTTAAAACACAATGACAAATTTATAAACACAACAACAGATTTATGTATACAACAGAAATCCAAGAAAGACATGCAAACAAACACAAGAGCAAATTCATGAACAAAACATAAAAAGAGAAAGAAACACCACAGCACATTCATTACTGTAGCAGCAAATACATTAACACAACAGCACAGTCATAAGATAGATAGATCGATAAATAGATATATGTAAACATATGTACAGTGAATAAATATGAAGACACAACAGCAAATTTAAGAGCGCAAGCAAATTCAAATATCTATCTATCTATCTATCTATCTATCTATCTATCTATCTATCTATCTATCTATCTATCTATCTATCTAATGCGATAAATGAGGGATTACTGTATATACAGTTTATGTAATTTTGGCAAGGAATCATCATTTTTTTCTTTAGTTATATTTTCAGTGTTCACATACTGTTATTAATGACTTATACTCTTAAACAACATCAAAAAACCAAACCAACCTTAATAAAAAAGAGCATAATTCAGTAACATCAGTAGACGTATTTCTAAAAATCATTTATTTTATTGTGAACACCTCCATCTTCCTTTCCCACCATTTTCCAAACAGATGAATAATGTAACCATCAGAAACAATCATGAAAAGTGAAGAACCTCTTCTGTCTTTTGTTCTGTTCATGCTGACTTTTGATGTCATTTACATTTGTGGTGTTGTTTCTGTTTTTTTGGTTTTATTGTTCTGGATTGTTCATGTGGGTTTAGTTTTGCTGCTGCTTTGCAAAAAAAAAAAAATTATTTGTTACTGCATTTTCTTTTTAGCTGATTTGGGTTTGGATATGATGTTCTGTCTTGTTTCTACTGTGAGTTTTATTTAATTATTTTTTTGAAATGCATTTTTTGTTGTGTACACATTTTTGCACTTTAAAAGCGGTACCATACTGCTATATAACAATGAAAAAAAAAAAAAAAAAACAACGCTAAAAAATAGAAATACAGTATGTGGTGATCAGGGGGAAAAAAGTATTAAATTGTGATATTTTAAGCAGTCTTCTCATTTGCTTTGAACACTTTTGACATCTTGTCTTCACTTTAGCTTCATGTATGAGCTCACTGTCCAATTAAGCTGAGCTCTACACTGCTTGTCTAAATGAAAACTACCTGTTCGAGGGAACAATACACTTTTAAAACATGTAAAACTTGTTTCAAGTACAAATACATTTGAACTTAGTAATACATTTCTTTGTGATTTAATGTCACTATTTACATTAGTGAAAGAAACCAATGCACCCTCCATGTACCTTAAACAGTTAATGAAAGTTTAATGTGTAATGCAGCTCTCAATGCTCTTCATTGCTAATATCTGTGTCTTCACTTCAGAGAGCCACTCCATGCTTTACAGTAGGGCTATTTTCTTGTCTATGTCAAAAATGAAGTCGGATATGGGGCTTTTATTGTGTGCATAAAGTGTCGGTCTTATTTGGCTGCCATGGCAATCGTTTTTATCTTTCTCATTCTTTCGATTTTTATAGCTCTTACGACCATTTCACTTTCATTCCATCTCTTTTAGTGCAATTTTTCAGATGTAGCACATAAGGAGGCCTTGACTTTTGTCAATTTGGTGACATTTACATAAAAACATGACTAGAGTTGAAGACCTAAAATCAATCTCTATTATCAGTTCAATCGGTTATATAGACAACTAAAACTCTGTGAATGTGTGGATATTGGGCCTGCTTAATAACATTATGTGAGACCTCGACTTCAAAGCTTTTAACACATGACACAGGGTCGGGTAATCGGCTCATCTTTGTTTCTTCATCACTCTGGAGTCACAAGGATGCAAAGGAAACCGTGTCATATTAGCGAGAGCTTCCGCGAGACTCATTAGACATTCTCGGATGTGCAACGCTGCCTTCAGGATGCGCTCTAAACAAAGAATTAGCACTAATGAGAGGCTCAAACACAGACAGCCCAGGTTTAACAGAGCAGTATATGTTTTAAAAGTCATGTCTGGCTCGTTTGTTTTGCTCGTTTGATTGAACTGCGGTTGTTTTTATCGCTTTATCCCGAATATTTCAGTGCTAATTATAAATAAACACAGTATTTATCTATGTACATCATACCTCCAGTGCAGACTTGATGCTATTCTTAAAGGTGCAGAGTTGCAGAATGGGCTTTAGCAGGCATTGGGTGCAAAACACGCAAAATATTTTCAGTGATAATACAAAATACATAAAGATTGCTATCGCTGAACGTATAAAAAACACATGGACAGAGTTTATACTGTACTTCTAAGTCGAGTTTTTGAAACAACTACTGCTGATTTTCTAATTAATGTAAATCAAAGCAACCGCACTGCTTATTGGAAATTGAAATAGTAAGCAATAAGTCAAGTCAAGTTTATTTCTATTCCGCTTTTCACAACAGACATTGTTTTAAAGCAGCTTTACAGAATTTAATAGTGAAGGTAAATGGTGTGTATTTATCCCTGATGAGTAGCCATGGTGACTGTGGCAAGGAAAATCTCCCTTAGATGTTATGAGGAAGAAACCTTGACAGGAACCAGACTCAAAAGGGGAACCCATCCTCATTTGGGTGATATCAAGAGTGTAATCATAAATATTTAAACAATACAGAACACTGGAGAGTGAGAACTAACATGAGCACTGGAATGTAAGATTATGAGTGATGTTCTTTCAACAGTTTTCTACAGTCATTTGTGCTTATAAAACTAGGAGCTACTGAGCAAATCATAAAATAGCTCAACATTTGTGATCATCACAGATCCAACACCAGCTTCTCCATGCCAGAGCCTTTAAACACTCCAGGAGGTCCAGTGTCCAAACTCCACATGAAGTGGGATTCAATCGGCACTGGTACGTCTCTAGATGGTTTGGGATGTTTGCGGGGTCGGCATCTACTTCTACTTTTATAAAGGTCCACAATTTCAATAAAGTGGGGCTGGAGCAACCTCAGGATGCCTCGGGATGGGGAGAGAAAGAGAAGCAGTGGAGGGGAATTAGCGTAGCTGCTGTTCATGATATTAACAGCACAAGTTGATAATGTGCATTTGATCAGATGTACTGGAAGGACATCTTCCAATTGTGTAAGCACAATTAAAATGACAAAACTTCTCTTTAAAAGATATTTCAAAACTTTACACCATATAAACAGTACATTACAGTACATTAGCTTTACAGAAAAAGCTCCAGCACAATGCAGACATACCAGGATGTCTTAGAAGCTTAATCTATATATTTTTATTATTGATTTAATGGGCAAAAGAACAGGTAGTGGAACAGATGGTGTAACTCTTTTTAAACTTTAACCATAACCACTTCCAACTTCACCGCCACCATCATCAGGTTTACTGTTGTGGTGCGCCTGATCTCCAACAACAACGAGACATCCTACCTACAGGAAATTAAAAACATGGAGAGATGGTGCCAGGAGACCAATCTTCTTGTTAACGTCAGCAAGACTAAGGAGTTGATAGTGCACTTCAGCACGAAGCAGAAGCAGTCATACCAACAGCTAAACATCAATGGGACCCCAGTGGAGAGAGTGGACAGTTTTCGGTACTTATGTGTTCACATCACACAGGACCTGTCTGTACCATCTGAGATGTTTAAATGACTTTAAACTACACTCTCAGGTACTAAGGACCTATTTTACTTGCACAATTAAGAGCGTCCTGATGGGTAGCATCACTTCCTGGTTCGGGACAAGAACCATTTGCACCGAGCTCCCTGACCTGCAGGACATCTACAGCATGCAGTGCAGGACCAGGACCAGGAAGATTGTGAAGGACCTCAGCCATCCCAAAAATGGACTCTTTACTCTGTTACATTCAGGGAAGCGCTACCGCTCCTTGAAAGCAAACAGAGAGAGAGAATGAGGAGTTTAAACCAGGAAACACCCAGGATTTAGTCATGGACTAAAACTTTTTTGCACTATTATATGACACCTTAACTCTGGACTGTCACATCACCTCTGAACTTGCACAGCACAGTGTCACTTTATACCACACTATACTGCAAATGGACACTTTAAGGACAATCACACTAAATCACTTTTATTTGTATTGTCAATATCTGCCAAACGCATCCATCCCATCTAGATTTATTTATATACATACATTTTCTATAGTTTATACTTTTTTTATTTATCTAATTCATTTTTTATCCTTAAATTCTATTCCTTTTTTTATGTTTAAATGTTGGACAGTCAGAAACTTGAACATAATCAGGACTCATTAATGGATTAAACTGGTGAAAGGTTATTAATACAAACAAAATAAGCACATATAAAAATTCAGAGAAAACTGCTTTATGAATCCTTCCCATCCTTGGTAACTCTAAAGTATTGATTTCCATGCTTCCTGCTTAAAAAAAGGTAAATTTGGTTCATCTGAATTTCTCTCGGCATGGAGTTTTCACTTCACTGACCCACCATGTTCCTGATTCTGAAAATATTCTGTCATTTGTGCAAGATAATTAATCTGCCAATTAAAAAGAGTTCTTTTCCAAAGACTGGATTGTGTCCTTGGGTGGCAGACCAAAAAAAAAAGAAGAAGTGAAAGCTTATCATCAAACCCTTTTCTTCTGTCCATAATTATATAACAGATAACAATATAACATTTAAAAATATGAATGAAAAAGAAATAAAAAGAAATAAATTTAATGACATCAAAATGATTGTTTTTGTGTAAGAACTAAAGCAATTTAAATGTAATCATTTAAGTTCAGGAGCAATCCACCACCAAACAATTTGCATACAGTATCTTAGTGCAAGAGCACAAGTGCTATGGCGAATATTAGCTGAATAGGCTGCAAAACAGCGTACGGCACACGACCACAGGCCTGATGCTACGAGTAATTACATTACTTGTGATATTGCTTTAATAGGACAATAACAGAAACTTATATCAAGTAAATATTACAACCAAATATTTTGTTTCCTCTGTTAGGAAAAAAGATGCCTTATATTTTATAACAAGAGTTTATAATAAGAAAAGGTACAGCACTATTGATTTTTAATTAAAATTGTGTAATGCACACCTAGTGTGCTTATCCCACAGATATGGTCATTTGCCAGCACTGCAAGCTGTCATTTGCAGTGCAACATAGAATAGAAAGAAATAGTGTTAAGTTGTTTTAAACATAGGTTGTTAAGTTAGGAATTCGTAAACAGAGATTCAATAGTGAGATAAGACTGCATTTTTTTTTTATATATTTATACAATTCGAATAAATAGTTATTAGCGAGAGATACAGATAGTGTTATTGTGCATGTGTCCATGACATACATATGAGCAGCATCTTCACTAATGATGCATCTGTTAGATTTTTGAATTATGCATCTTTTCAATGTTATCTCTTCTTTTTTTTTTAATTCAAAGTTTCAAAAAAATTAAACATAGTATCTATTTATGTCACTAACATCGTCATTTACAATAGCCTGTTACTTTGTATGTAACTGTATGTTTCTAAGTTCTAATATTTTACAAAGTAAAAGTTATTATAAAAACATGATTAAACTGACTGGAACTATGTGCGTTCTTTTGACTGGCTGAAAGGTGTGAGTTGGAGTATTTCGAAATGACCATGGTATAATGTTTATAATTAACATATCATTTTAAATTGTATATTTCTAAGCTAATTTTAGTTTGAGTTTTAGTTTAGTGTTTTTGTACATATTAACGAGAAATCCACTGCAATACCTTTCTTGAAACCAATTGCCTCCACCACTTTTACAGTGGATTTCTTGCTAATATGAACGAAAACATCACTAGAAAACCATCCAACAAATTAGCACCAGAACCCTTAAAATGACGATAAATATTTTAATATAAATATATTTTGTGTTTTAGTTTGTAATTTCTTCAATTACTGCCCACATGATACAAAATAATATTGAAAATAAATGCATATTTACAGACAAATGCGTAATGCTAATCAGCCGCCATAATGTCACCTCGCTGTATTTGACTTTATTTGACCATATTCTCACTTCCCCACAAAGTAGCCGGAGAGAAGAACCCTTTCTAATGAAACTGCCCTTAGGGAGCTTTAAAAGGATAAGCTCCTAGGATCATCCTTTTCCTGAGGGGTATTATGTTGATGCGTAAATTACTGGTGTAATTATGCAAGTACTATGCAGCTACGGCATAATTAAAATGGCACACGCATATCATAGTTTCTGTTGAAAAGAAACGGTTTGGAAGGAGGAAAAAAAACAAACCGAAACAAAAAATAAAAGCGACTTTTGCAACAGGTGTTAATCAAAGCTTTTCACTGGAATGACAAATGAATATTGAAAATGTATAATTAAATTTGTGTAATTTATGTAGCCTGCTGAATGTACTCTGAGATTTAATTAACTCATGTATTATCTTTAAGACAGGGAGTGGTGGCTCCAGCGGTTAAGGCGCTGGGTTGTCGCTCGGAAGGTCTGGGGTTCAAGCCCCGGTATCGCCAAGCTGCCACTCTTGGGCCCTTGAGCAAGGCCCTTAACCCTCTATGCTCCGGGGGTCCCTTACGAGGGGAATCTCAAGGTCGGTGACGTGGGGCCGCCTTCCCGTGGGCTCACCACCTGCAGGAGGGACCGTAAGGGACGGTGCTGTGAGGATTGGGCAGCAGTCGAAGGCGGGGGCCTGCTTAGACTGCTGCCCCCGCGACCCGAATTACGGATAAGCGGGAGAAAATGAATGAATGAATTATCTTTAAGAAGTGGTATTGGCTTCTCTTTGTAGAATACATTCATTTGCTAACTCATAATTCACCAAAATAGACCTGTATATTTCCCTATATTTGTTCCCCATATATTCATAGTCATGTAAAAAAAAAAAATAATTAATTGGAATTGCTTCATTCATTCATAGAGGAGTTGGTAGCTCATTGTTTAAGGCTCTGATTGGGTTACTGATAGGAAGAATTGAGCTTCAAGCCCTGGCTTTGTCAAGCTGCCACTCTTGTGGCCCTTGAGCAAGGCCCTTAACCCAGTGGTATAGAATACTCCCTGCACTCTGTTAGAAATCCTCAGCTTCCTAACATCGCTGAAATATGTGAGGAAATAATTTCTCTGTGCTGTAAAGTACATGTGACAAGTATAAAGCACCTTTCTTTCTACCTTTTTTCTTTTTTTTTGCAATTCAATTGGATTAGATCAGTTAAATACATTCTGTGCATCACTTTTGTATTGATTCATTTGCACATTTGTTTGCCACTCCCTCCATTAATATTCACCGACTATACCTGCACAGTTCTGACCTTTGCTTTGAAATAACTGCAGGTGATATTATGGCCAGTGTGTCCATAAGTCAATATATCCATAAATTCAACATGATATACAGTACATCATGTTCAATTTCCATACATTGTGAGAGCCTCAACAATTTAAAACTGATCACTGTCAACTTAGGTAAGAAGAAAAAACATTGTGGTGCATTCGAGAAAAAAATTATGTAATGAGAGGGAAAGCGATTTAGCCTGACAAGAAAAGATGTACCATTACCACCCTGTAAAATTATATATATCCCAAAGAAACTATTAGTAGATGCTCTTCACTTATATTCTTTAAAAATGTGACCAATAATTTGTGACCCATATTTTATATGTAGATTGATTCTCAAGCAGGTTCTCTCAGCACCTCTGCTGCTACATTAATATGACATACTGGATCACAACACCACAGAGACCAAAGCATGTCCTGAGAATTACATAGAATATAGAATAACATGGCAGAGGTAGAGCTGCATCGTCCTGGAGACAGGAAAAGAACATCTGGTCTATTTAATGTTATTATCTTTTTTTGCACTGCAAAGGTCTGTTTATAAAAGGGCTATGAGTAACAAGGCAAAAGGCACTTACAGTAAGTACATTTATGATTTGCTGTCAGTCCAAAACAAAAAAAAATAAAAGTGAACTATCTGTGCCATATTGAGTTGCATAGCATCATTTTTTTTTTTTTTTTTTTCATTGCATTGTTTTACATTGAATCGCACTGTGTTGAATCAAACTGAAATCGGATTGCACTGCATTCCGGTAGCTGCTTCATATGTATCTTTAATGTATCATAGGTGCGAATCACATCGCTCTTAGCTGGGGAGACACACTCTGGGGTCTGATCAACCCCGGCTGGGTTGCCTGGGCAAGGGTATCTGATGTTGAAAGACCTGAAACACACAACAACCCCCTAAATACATCATTAATAATCTGCACGAGATATTTTTCACCTGTTTATAATACAATTAATCTCTTCCATCAAGTTTTAGCAGTTATAAGCAGTTATTTTATCACTAGTTTGTTTCCTCTCTTGAAACCAATAAGGCAAATAAATACACCTTGTCATGTTACTAAACAATTTGAAAGGTGTCATTTCAGGAGACTTTCCTGTGTAGAAAAGCTATTTATTGCACTCTCACCTCTGACACTGGAGACTCATTTGACAAATGTTGCAAAATCTGTTTACATGGAGCATCCATCATACAAATCCTTGTTAGAACTGTAGAATATTGAAAGATACTCTTTTTTTTTTTTATAGAAAGTAAATCCTTCCTGAACATTTAAAAAATTACAAGTACTGAGGTACATTTTATTATTGTATAATTAATTAATGTATATTTTATTAACAGAGCATTGCAAAAAAATCTATTTAACAAACTGTTTAGATTTCTCTACTAGCTAAGGCAAGCACAATACAGGTGTGATAGGAAGATAATTCCTTCATTGAAAAATTAGGCATTTCAAGTAAAAGTTCATAAAACTAGGTGAGTGAGAAAGAGAGAGTGTGTGTGTGTGTGTGTGTGTGTGTGTGTGTGTGTGTGTGTGTGTGTGTGTGTGTGTGTGTGTGTGTGTGTGTGAGAGAGAGAGAGAGAGAGAGAGAGAGAGAGAGAGAGTGAGAGAGAGAGAGAGAGAGAGTGAGAGAGAGAAAGAGAGAGAGAGAGATATGCAATATTTTTTCGGGAAACTTCTCCCAGGATTGTTTTTTCCTATTGAAAAAAGATTCACAAATATCTTAGGTTCATTTCAGGATTACGTTACAGCGACTGTCATATACATCACTTTCTCCCCAAAAGTTATATAAAATGAGTTCGGATCAGTTTAAAGTTTGAATTTGGTTCATTGTTTACATTTTTTCCATTGTGTCTAGACTCATGAATTTGAACCTTATCTATACATATTGCCATTGTTGTGAATTATTTAGAAAATTTCTTATTGGCTCAGTTTGATAATATTAAAAATATGATTATTGCTTGTACATAAAGAAGTTTTTATTCCTCCAGGGCAGCTTGGTGTCTAAACTCGAATATGGGTGGAATTAATTTTTTTTTTGGTAGTTACAGTATATCACATATCAGCATTCATTTGAAAAGGGAAATGAAAAAAGGGAGATGGTAGATTTACAATGGGAATAATTTTAGTCATTTTTGTTTTACTAAAAATTAAGCCGTGGGTAAAGAATTAATGTCACTAGCTTTTATTATATCATTTATATAAAATACTTTCTATGAGTCAGCACTGAGTGCGTGGATGAAGCCCATTTTGTAAGGAAGAGGCTACTGAAAGAAGAATATGGGATAAAGAAGAACTTTGCATAATCACTTATAATAGAAGGCCAATCAAGTACAGTCTATTCAGTTAATGTTGCTGATTATGTTCACACACAAAAATAAGTTTTATTATATACTGTAGAAAGGTGTCATACTGAATTGATAACCTAGCTTGGCCTTTATCCTGACTTTGTTTTGTTGAACGACACTTTCTTAATTAGTAACCTTATCTTCAATAACTTGAGAGCCTGTGTATTAACTCTAATACTACTGCAGTTTTTGCTTTTATTTGTCTCTACCAGTGATACTTTAAAATTAATTTCAAGAGTCTAAAAAAGGTTGTACAACAGCAGTTTTAATTTTACCTACAGTACATAGGAATATTGTTTATTAAATGTATTAGTCAGAATTTAGGCCTCATTAAAACACAGAGGCAGCACTGGGTAAAGTGGTAAATGACCAACTACTGGCCCCTGATTAGGGTTATGTCTAGTTTCTTGAAATGTTTGAACTTGGTGTAGAGTTTATTTATACTATTTCTGTGTAAAATTATTCATAAACATTGTCATAGCCTTCACTTTTATGCATGATGATTGATCCCCAACCAAAAAACTTGAGGAATGTGTAAAATACTTTATACAATAGATACTTCATTAACTTCCATCTAATCAATTCTGATAAAATAGGAAGACTTGTATCAGAACCGCATGCAGCTAGAAGCTTTATAATTACATATAATCTTTAGATGACCTGTTTGTTTCATCATGTGCAGCAGTAAAAAACATATTGTGATTTTTGACTCCAGCCTCACATTTAGATTACATCGATAATATTACTAAAATGACTAAAAAATTATTATTTTTTTTTTTATTGTTGTTTATTTTCTCGTAAATATTTCTGACAAATGAATGTCACCACACGATGCAGAAAACAAGCTCATGTTTTATTTATTTATTTATTTATTTATTTATTTATTAATTTATTTATTTATTTATTTATTTATTATTTCTTTTATCTCTTGGTTGGAATTATTATAATTTATTATTGTCAAGTAAGTGTATGAAATATCCCCAGTAGTCCAGAATGCATCGGTTCCCAGTAAAATGCTGCACTGATTAGGGTTAAGGTTATAAAATACTACTATTGACATATAACAAACATAATTGTCTCGCACCACATTACATACCTAGACCTTTTTATGATCTGCCACACCTACAGTATTCTGATCAAAAGACCCAGGCTGTTTGGTTCCTTAAACAGTAAAGGTTAGAGCAGGGTTGCAGTGCTTTTACTTACTATGCCACAGTTATTGAATCCTTTTAATTAGTCTTCAAATGCGGCTTCAGTATTTGTCTCCGAATCCATGCAGAGCACAAACTACTGCAGATAGTGACACATTTTCATACGTACACAAAGTACAGCTTGGTGTTAGAGTATGCGAAATGTTATTTTGAAAGTGTGGATTTAAATTGTAAAGAGCATTGACTGGATTTCTAAAAAATGACATTATGGATCATATTTACATTACACCACATTGACACTAAAGATAAAGCTTTGGGTATGAATTTGGTAAAAAGTTAGAGATGAAAAAAAAAAAGCGCACCCCGTTTATTCTTCCCACACAAGATGTTTAAGTCATCACTCGCTGATCAAATATAAAAATGTGGGCACCATTCAAAGCTGCACCATGCGTTTCAAAATGTCAAAATGCATGACTGAACTTTAGAAGAAATATTTTCTATTCAAATTGATGATGAAGTGTATTATTAGTGTGTGCGACCTCTTTCAATTTCATTTGACGGAAAATTGCTCTCTGTTTTTGTCCCAGCCCCTCTATAACTGCACGTTCACTTAAAATATAACCATCAAAATATTTGAAAACATATTAATCCATTTAACATCAAAGTTTTAAACATTCTATTCAGTGACACATCTTTAATAGGTTTTGAACAAAAAAGTCATTTGAAATTAACATCGTCCATTCAACCCTGTTGATCGTTTTCACTTTGAAATCTTTTTACATTCTTCACAAGTTGTACCATCTTGAAGTTTTAGAAGATCATTAGCATGGGCAGAAAATTTACTTCTCCTTTGATGATCTTTAACTTCTTTATTGTTATGGTTATGCCAAAATAAGTACAATAGGCACACTGAATTTTTTAGCAGCCACTGCACCTCCATGTTTCATGACACATAATTGTCTTAGCTTCTGTGTAACATTGTTTGGAAATGAACACAGTTTATACAGTAAGTCTCCCATTGTGTGACATTTATCATTCATGGTTGCAGTTGTTTCAGGTTCAGATCATGGAGAAGTAGATGCCGAGTGTTTAAAGGCCCTGGCATGGAGAAGCTGATGCTGGATCTATGATGATCACAAATTGTTCTGTATTGTTGAAAGATTTATGACCAAACTTTTGATGTCACCCATATGAGGATGGGTTCCCCTTTGAGTCTGGTTCCTCTCAAGGTTTCTTCCTCATATCATCTAAGGGAGTTTTTCCTTGCCACTGTCGCCACGGCTGCTCATCAGGGACAAACGCACACCATTCACCTTCACTGTTGTTTTCTGTAAAGCTGCTTTGAGACAATGTCTGTTGTGAAAAGCGCTATACAAATAAACTTGACTTGACTTGACTTGACTTCAGGTTATGGTTTTTGTTTACTCATGTTGTTGTTATGTACATTTGCACTAAAACATTACATGACAGAATATGAGATGAAAAGAAAGACCCCTGGCTGAGGATCTTAGAAGGAAACATCAGGAAAACCCATTTGAACTTGACTGGCTTGACTCTGGCTTGAGTTCTGATGCCACCTTAAAAAATCTTTCCAGAAAAGGCTTCAATCCTGTCTGAAATTACATCCCAATATCAAAATTTCTTACAAATATATACACTTACATCCACCTATTCTCATATTATATAACCATTTGAAAGGATATTGTTTATTGCTCAATGTGGTGCCACCCTGTTATTCAGATTGTAAACTGAAAGTGAATTATTAATGTTTTAAAAATTAGAATTTCAAGCAAAAAATAAATGTGGATGCTTATGGTCGGGGGAAAGCAGCCTGTACTTGTATTACCTAATTCTATATTAAAAACTATATTAATAGCATAAATGCTTCCAAAGAAGGAAAATTAAGCAGAAGCATCATATCATAGCCAATCCACCACACGGACAATAACTTAAGGCCAGGATTGTACCCGAGATATTAACGCTGTAACAGCAGTATTTTTCTCTGCAGCTCTGTATACCACAGATACAATTTTCATACATTCCAATTAGCAAAGTGAAAATGTATAAAAGATAAAAAAAAGGTAAACCCAAATGAGCAGAACGGTTCTGGCCAAAGGTAGTACACATATAGTTTGGGGGGAGGGATATTGATGGAGACGTAAATATACAGCTACCTTTCCATATATTAAAGCTCAGTCCTTGTGTTTTTCTTATTGTTTCCTGCGCTGCCCCACAAACCCTCAGCGGTGCACAACTTGCTTTGTCTTGTGGTCTCACCAGCATCCTAAAGCTTAAAAGACGGTCTGTTTTGTGCATCTGCAGATGGACTTTTATTCATACTCTGTCAAAAACAATGTACCCGCCCCACCCATGGAAAGGTAGAAGGCGGTGGGAATTGAATTATCCTGGCTCTAAGGTTGGCGATAATCAAATTGAAAGCATATTTACTACTAACCTCTGGCATTGTACATTACCATCAACCCATATTTAGCAATGCATTATAGAACCCTTTGACTAGTTACTGATCATGATTTCCAATAATGTCTAGGTTGCTCCGTGTTGCATCACAAATGTAATCACAATTGAATTATGGATAAAAATCACAGCCTTAGCTTTCCTCAGTTAAATAAATAGCATGGTTTCTCGAAAAGCCTGAAGATTTCAAAAACAAGATGAACCAGCACCATGCGCTCATGGTTATTCATAATAATTTGCATGAGGCAATACATATGAAAGGTTATAAGTTCGCTTGAAGAGCAAAATAGACATAATTTTTTTTTATAATAATAATTCCCACAAAATTGTGTTCGTTTGTTAGAATTGCTATCATTGTGCTAAAAATTTTAAATCTTGTAAAACAACACATTTGTTACTGTTTGTTTCAGTCTATGTGAATACAAACAAGCCAGATTTCTTCTTGGGAGAAATTCAAACAAATATGGCATTTTGGTTAATTTTGATGGACTTTGTCTCACCAAAGAAGATGTAAAAATACAATTTTGTATGCAAACCCAAAATATAAATCCAAACCTAACCTTTGTATACTGTACAGATTGTCCCCAACTTACAATGGAGATGCATTACAATGACACCATCGTAATTTAAAAATATTGTTAGTTGAGACATGGCCTAACCTACCCAGAAGCCTTGGTCAGTTTGGGGAGGTTGAGTAATGGTGGTCATTATTTATCCAGGCTTGGGACCAGCACTAAGAGTGCACTGGTTTGTGCAACCCTAATGGCTGGGTTCGGTTCCCTGACTGGGAATCGAACCCGGGTCATGGCGGTAAGAGTGCCGAATCCTAACCACTAGACCACCAGGGAACGATTGATCAAATTATAGTATACAATTTAGCCATACAGAGCAATTTACACTACCATAATGAACAAACTTCACAGTATATATGTATGTGGCTACAGATGCATGCAGGAGTGCTAGTTTGTGAGTGTGTCAGTGATAAAATAAACAGAGACAAGAGCTAAAATTGGCCATTGAAACACCAAAAAAACTGAAAAGATATGCACTCTAACACCGAGACAACTGATTTCTGTTGAGTAAGGCATCCCAGAATGTGGGGGATGGCACACATCCTGGCAGTGTCCCAATTTAGTGCACAAATATTGAAATACTTTTACAATGTTCTCATATCGCTATCTTTATTTGTGAGATCTGAAAATCAAACCATCATAACTCAGGGACCTGTATTTTTATATAATTTCAGTTGTATCAATGGTCATGAATTTGCAAGGATTGGAGACCATTTGGAATTAACACCAGAAGATTGAATAAATTGGTGTGTACTGAAGCATTACCTAAATGGTGTGGATTTTCTCAAAGGGTTATTCAACATCACAATCCAGCAATGCCATAGGATTTTAGACATGATGCAAGAAATTTAGTTGACTTTACCAAGAAAATAGGTGTTTCATGACTGCATCTTTAAATGTGCATTCTCAATCAATATTGAAGACGTGTTATGGATGTGTCAATAGTGTGTCAATAGCATTTCATGTTTTGTAATTGATCAACATGACCGCCGTTAATAGCCGACCATGTGGGCTAGGAGGAAATCTATTTTTCTTACAGTCATCGGTGGTGCTTTTTCATTTGATTTAAGATAAATGTTCCCTATTTGTTAAAAGTAAATAATCTCATGCGTGTGCTGAAATGGAAACGTTTGCTATGGATGTTCCTTTTCTACATACGAAAGACATGGGAGTTTAGCCGTGCTAGGGCATGTTTTACCACTTGTCCCTGGCAATAGTAGAGGTTACAGGTCACAAAGACTGGGTCTACATGTCTTGGGTTGTAATTAAGCTTTCCCGGTGTAAGATACTACCAACAGAGACTAAACTGGTGACAAGACAGTAGTAGTTACTGTCATAGAAGTATCTAAATACAGAGTTGCCGAGACAGCAGAAGACCTTTCTGTTCTAATCAGCGCTCCCATCACTTCATATTGATTCCACAGCCAGCCTAGATAGCAATCAGAGTCATTTTACTGTTATGCACTTAGGGTGGTCTGGTGTATCTGGTGTGATTCTGATCAATATGATTGGACTCGGATGGGGAACTTGATAGGGCAAACAAACTCAGTAGGGGTGGCCATAAAGACATTTTACTGTAACTGACTCCAGCGCTGCTATAAACATGCCCTTTTTCAAACACATCCCTACATTTTTGAAAGAGTAGCCTGGAACTTCTAAAAATGTCCTCTTACTGTGGACATTATTATTGGCTATGCCATGTCCCTACCTTATCACCTGGATTTCTTTTTTACTCCAATTGTTTCCTGGCCATTTGTCAAGGCATAGGCAGCTGCAGAGATGTCATTTACATGAAAATCAGGGGGTTGAAAGGTCAGGATGACCGCGGCTGATTGTTCTAGCTCAGAAATAGGCTTCCTTGGGGGTGATTTACAGTCTCTTCACTGAGCTAATGGGACAGCAACATTTATCTCAGCATGAAGATAGAGTTTTTCAACAGCGCCTGGCCTTTTCTGTTGATACAGAATAATAAAAACATTAGCGATCATATTGCCACTTCTCAGGGTCACGAGCAATGAAGGAATATGTACCAAAAAAGTGTTCAGTGAATGATGCTGAATTATTCAATGCTTTTTTTAAATGATTGGTACACTTGTGCATTAATAATCATCCTAGCTCACAGATTAAATATACGTTTATAATTGGAGGATAAAACAGTGAAAAGAGAATTTCTCTTGTAAATGTGAGGTTTTTTTGTAGGGAAAAAAAATTAAATAAACCAAAACACAACCAAGCACAACTAATTAGGTTCATGGCACTCCTTTCTGCAATAAACAAGCCTAGAGTAGGGATGAACACTAAAGCTGAGATTGTTAATGAACACAGGGATGAGACTAAATACAAGCAAGAATGCAAAGTAATGAAGGATAAACACAGCATGGCTAAAGAGGGTTTTTAAAAAAAAAAAACAACAACATAAAATATAGACTATGCTGGGTTAAACAAGTGTAATGATATAACAAACCAAAAGACAACAAAACACGAAGTAGATTAAAGGCTACTGATTAAAAGACATACTGTACAACACAGCTTTAGGTAAGGTGGAATACCAGGTTATATACTGCTACTTCATGTAAATGCTAATGGTTAAAAGAGAAGCTAACGCTAACAAGACCCTGCTGAACAAGGCAGGGCAATGATGATGCAAAAATATGTGGAAAGGTGCAAGTTGTTCCACACTGAGGCCCTGAGAAAATCCTGAAACATAAAAAAGTCCTGAAATGAGCTGTGAAACAAGATGCAGATGTTAGTAATCAAGCAGGTTGCTGGAGTCCAAGCACACCCCCTTCAAAAAACACAATCATCTTGTATGTTACGAAATTGACATGCAAATGTAAAAAAAAAAAAAAAAAAAAAAAAAAAGAAAACTTGAAGGCCTTCACCATGAACAGCCTATTAATGAGTTTTGTTAGAATTTGAAATAAAATCTCTGCTTATAAAATGGCATAACCAGTGGATACCAATGGGGGCCAACAGAACACCCTTGCAAACTTGTTGAGCACATGTTGGTATCAACTGGACAAGTATAGGAACCACTAAGAGAGCATCAAGCACTCAGATTCTAAAAGGTTAATTTAATGGGTTTCTTCTTTTGATGACAAATATTAAACGATGTACACGAACTCTCCTGTGCAAAATGCAAATCATTTGGTAATGGTTTTAATGGTTAACAGCTTATGGGTTTTAATGGTATTTGTACTGCCATCATTTATTTATTTATTTTTTTGTTAGATCGTTTTCTTAACACTTTCATAAATCCTAAAAATAAATGTGTAGTAATTAAAACGTTGTTTTATATTTTTATTAGCTTTCTTCACTTTTTTTTTTTAAGCTAACACTGCTTTGATGAGTTAGCCATAAGATTGGTATGTGCTTCTGAACATCCTGTTCCATATTTAGTCCCCATTTGCTGTTATTATACCCTCCACTCTCCATGAAAGATATTCCACAAAATGTTTAAATGTGCTTGTGGAGATTTGTGCTTATTAGCCACAAGGGTGTTAGTAAAGTCAGGTACTTATGAAGGGTAAAGAGGCCTGGGGTTTAGACAGCTTTCCAATTCATCCCAAAGATAAACCATATTTTCAGGTGCCCCAATACTTTTGTCCATATAGTAAATCATTGAGAGAAATGCTTATGATACTGATAGTTTGGTATTGTTTAAATTGTCAGTTTGCAGTTACAGCGTCTGTTTGAAAGATTTATTATTATATGTGCTAGCAAGCTGAAAGACCTTTTGCAGTAATTCACTAACCTACATTAAGTGTTTATATAATACACATTTAGCTACTTAAGTAGCAACTGTGCCATACAGACAATTGTTAAGATTATGTATACCGTATTTTTCAGACTATAAGCCGCTACTTTTTTCCCACTTTTGAACCCCGCGGCTTAAACAACGAAGCGGCTTATTTATGAATTTTTCCTGGGTTTTCCCGGTTTCACAAACTTCAAGCCAAACAAATGAACCCCATAACATTAGAGCAATGAAATTTCCGAACGGAAACGAAAAAAACGCACCTCACCTGTGTTCTGAGCTGCAAGGCATCGGGAGAAAAAAAAGTTTGTTTTTTTTAAACGCGTGACGATGCCAAAAGATAAACTGCAGAGAGAAATAGTTGTGAAAGGAAGGAGAAAGACAGTGAACAATGACTTTCTTGGTCGGCTACTGTTTAGATACAAGCCGTTGTAGCGTGTTGAGTCTGGGTGAAGGGAGAGCTCGCTAACTCCAGTTACAACAGAAATCATATAAGCACAGACAGGTTTCCAAAACTCGTGCTTTTTTATTTTTCTTGGCAACAGCATTACGGTTTAGTCAAAGAAACTTAGAAATGAGCATCAGAAAATAATAAGGACATATTCCTCGGTCTTGCACACACACGCAGTAATACCGGAAAAATGCGGCGGCAGGCTATTCCCAAAATACCGCTATGCTCCTAAAGGAAGCGCAACATATTTCACCCGTTACACCGTGTAACAGACACTGTCTTTCATTAAAGCCTGTGTAAAGTTCATTAGTTTCAATGTAGACATTGTAGGCTTATAGACAGGTGCGGCTTATTTATGTTTAAAATAAAAATCTTTGTCAAATGCGGCTTATATATGGGTGCGCTTTATAGACCGGAAATTACGGTAATTATTGATGCTATTATCGAAACATTTTGGAAACATTGTTGAAAAGCCTGACAGATGCAAGGGTGAACATTTTTATACCGACTACTATAAGAGGAACTCCTGTATTTTTCCTATTAAGGCAAATCAAGATTAGAGTTTGAAGAAAAAGTATAATAGTCGACACTTTGGTGTTAAATATATGTGAATATAAACACTGCAATATAGTAATAATAATAATCATTATAATCATCCTAATCATAATTATAGTAAAATCTAACATTGAGTATTGTTTATATGCGTATATTTTTTTATTTAAGATATTTCAGAGGTGGGTTTTTTTTTTTTTTGGATCCTTTCACCCAGCATTTTTATTGGCTCAATCATTCATGGCCCATAAAATGTAACTTATATAGCAAACAACACCATTACAAGAGCAAACAAGAGGCCAGTTACCTGAATAGTGTCGTATGCAGCACCTTTAACATTCATTGTCAGCTCATGCATTTTGTATCACAATTACTCTGTACTGTTTGGACAAAGTCGGCGTGCGTGCACTGCATTTAGATGCACCTTTTTTCTTTCGCTCGTATTTTGCAACACCTTCGCTCTCAAAGAAAAGGCTGAAATCTGAAGCAAAGCAAGTAATTTAAATGCCAAGGAAGAATTAAACCCCTTCCTTTGGGGAATTTGTAACCTGCAAATTGACAAGAGAAGCTCAAGGTCTACTTGGAAATTTAGTTCACTAAAATGCAAACGGACTAGCAAAATGAATGTTTAAATAGTATCGTATTTAGAGATGGCTTGTACCTCGATTGCTAAGAAAAATGGGCCAGAATGAAGGCATGCATGTCTTACACGTCATTTGCCTGTCTTTTTTTTCTCAGTTTTCCGTGTGCTTATTGTTACATTTGTCTATTATCTCTCATCTCGTCTTGTTATTATACACAATATACACTCCTGAGCAAAGTCAAAATGGCAATGATCGTTAGTCAGAATGTAAGCAAGTATGAAACACTCTTGAGACCTCATCTGCCACAAACTGCTCAATTATATTAGTTGCAGTGGACTGTTTGTGGAAAATCTAGAAACAGGTCAACTTGTATGCAAAGGCAAAATCATGATAAAACGGAGGTTCCTAAGATTTTTCAACTCCTCAAACAACAGGTTGAAGTTCTTCAAGAATGAAGAAAGAACATTCAGTCTTCTTTCTGTCAAAAAGCTGTCTATTAGCTTATTCACAAAGGTTAAACGTTTATCAAAGGGTGACTCTTTTTCAATAATATGTTACTGCTGTAGAAACGACTCACCGGTTTTGCTTCCAGAAGATAACGGCTTTTATTATCAATCAATCAACTCCCTCTCCAGTCTTATTTCCACATTATATATGCTTGGACCACAAATGCATTTCAATACATCCCACTTCTCCATCCATACATTGTTCACCCAACATCTGTGTCTAATTTGGGTCCTCCCTAATACATAGAATAGTGGTGTTACAAAACATCTAGTTACAGACACCCATTCATAACAAACTACAATATTTGATACATATATATACCACACATGGCACAATTCTGTATGCACACATATCAGAAGAACATTTTAATAATAGTTACATATATATATATATATATATATATATATATAATTTATTTATTTATTTATTTATTAATTTATAAACTGTATCCTTCTACGTTACTTTCCTGACCAATGACTTGTTGTTAAGACCATTAAAAGCTTTAATTTATGGTATTTATGAGCATTCTGTTTTTCAGCACAGGACTGTATGTCATTCTTAAAGGAGTTAAATGTATTTACCATTAATGTACTTGGTCACAATGCATTCTTTTTTTGTTTTCATGATTTTTATTTACCCAGTTGCCCCTTGTGCATTTTCAAATTTCTGCATAACTGCTGTCATTTTATTATCCTACTGTGCATTTGTTTGCTGTTTCCTTGTACCTCATTGTTTCCGAGGACAAACACTTTTCTGAGAAAGCTTGATTGTTTGTCGTTATGTCAGAATACTGTGTATATACTATACTGATTAATACACATTTTTTTGTATGAAAAAAAAGGTCAGATTAAATAACATTTATGCAATGTGACTAAATCCAAATGTTGTGTCAGTAATTACCCAGAAAAAGTGCTTTTGTTGGTTACTATGCTGGGTGATATATTAAGATCCTGGATGCTATGGTATAGAAAATGCAGACTGGAGACATGGATAGTGTTTTTGTTTTCCTACATTTTATATGATGCAACACATATGCAAGAGACCATATTAAAATATACTGTATTATGATTTTGTATATGAATGAGTATATGGCCTAAAACTGAACTTAACATCTAAGAAGAGTCTAATAAATTACCAATAAATAGTTGTATGGTTAATGTGCATGCAAAAAAAGTCTTTGTTATAATTGAAAGATTATTAATGATGCTTAAAATTGCTCCTAGTGCAAGCAAAAACCATGCATACATGAAAACTACAGAATTGCTAAAGTCTAAAGTCAGAATTGCATGTAGCTGAGACATGTCCCATTGTTTTTCACACCATATATGTTTTTAGTCTTTTTTTTTTTTTTTTATTAAATTTTTAAATAATAAATACAGTATGTCTGTAGTTACACCTAAACTCTAAATTCACACCTAAGGCTCTGTATTCTGCTGTGTGTGAGCCCTCCAAAGTTCAGATTCTCTCTCTCTCTCTCTCTCTCTCTCTCTCTCTCTCTCTCTCTCTCTCTCTCTCTCTCTCTCTCACACACACACACACACACACACACACACACACACACACACACACACACACACACACACAGAGTGATCTCTAGTCACCTCTCAGTCAAGACTTTTTTAATTACTCTGACCTTCATTCATTGTTTCCCCTCCACTTTCTTTCTATCCAGATCTCTAAGATTCTGATAAGAACACAAAAATCCACAAGGTCCAGGTACTCTCTATTGTTTATAACTCTAATCTTTGGTGATCCTCTTCTGAAGAAAATAATCATTTATTATGTATTGCTTTATTTTCTGTTATAAAATTGTACATGCCCTGTCCCAATTTGGTTACTCCATACATTTCAAGGTATGCTTATATGTATACTCCAAAGTTAAGGCTCTACCATCCTATCAAAAAAAAAAAAAAAAACAAGCAAAAAAGAAAAAACTATAAAAAAAAATAAATAAATAAAAAATGGAACATCCACTATTTTAAACGTAGAATTTTTATTTATTTATTATTATTTTTTTTTTTTATAATTTTCTTTTTTTCCCAGATGCTGTGAAAGTAACTGCACAGGACCCAAAATTACATATTAAAAACCTGTTGTCCAATGAGCATTTTCAATCCTATTTATTTATTTATTTATTTATTTATTTATTTATTTATTTATTTATTTATTTATTTAATGAAGCACTGCTAAAGGTTATTAAATGAATTTTTTAAATAAATATTTACCTTTTTGTATATGGCAATATACATATATATATATAAGCAATTCATCAACTGAACATTCTTTTTAACTAAAGGTTAAATTTTCCTTCTAAATTGGAGTCAAATGAATCAATGAATTACACTGAATAATGGAGTCAAATATGCATGTCATAAATGCAGTACATACTGGGCATTTAACTTTTTACCAGCATCCACTTCCATTAATGTTCATTTATGGAAGGACTTATTCCCTACAATCTTACTGACAGAAGCTCAAACTCACTCTAAAACAAGGTTTTCTATCACTGGCTATTTGCAATGACTTAAACTGCAAAATGATTAAATTAATATCAGCTCCGAATTGTGTCCATCCTTTCCAAACCCTCACCCACAAAATGGCATAGTCACATTTGGTCAATTTGTTGTAATTATCTAATTAGACACTTTTTGCAGGCCATCAATTCTGAACTTTTTATTTGTTTGTTTTCTAATGCTGTGAACTTGGCTGTCTTCACAGCTCTTAGCAACCTGCCCACACATGCAGTGCTTAGCAACCGATGATTCAAAATGGTGTTTGCTGTTGTGTTGACCTGGCAAAGTGAGCTGGTTAATGATGTGCTGCAAAGCCAGGGGGCAATTTGTAACCAGTCAATCGAACGGCAAAAAGTCTCTCAGGGTGGCATCATAATCCACAACATACAGGATTTTAAATAGTCAAATAATAAAAGAATTAGTACCAAAATGTCAATTATGGAAGTAAAAAAAAGATACTTTGCCCTGAGCTTTTTATGCATGAACAAGCCTTGTTTCATTTAATGGCTTGTAATTTTTAAGTATTTCATTCCTATTTGTTTATATTAGCTGATGCTGACTATATTGTGCGATGATTTTATTACCCAACCAACCAACCAACCAACCAATCAACCAAACAACTAACCAACTAACCAACTAACCAACTAACCAACTAACCAACCCTAAAAAGATAAACAAGGCTCAGAAAATCAACAACAGGAGAAGTGTAAAGACTTTGCAATGAACAAGTGAAAACCATTAAAGCTTATATACTTGCAGCGAGGAAGTGAAATTGGGATAATAGATCCTGCTAAAACACGTAAGAGAGTCAAGATTTTGCTGGAAAATTCAGCGTAAAACATGATTGGCTGCAAATCTTTAAAGTCTATGGCTATTAAGGCTGTAAATAAACATGAAAATTACACTTATAATTTAATACTACAGTACAGACCAAAAGTTTGGACACACCTTCTCATTCAAAGAGTTTTCTTTATTTTCATGACTATGAAAATTGTAGATTCACACTGAAGGCATCAAAACTATGAAGGAACACATGTGGAATTATATATGGAATTATATACATAACAAAAAAGTGTGAAACAATTAAAAAATGTCATATTCTAGGTTCTTCAAAGTAGCCACCTTTTGCTTTGATTACTGCTTTGCACACTCTTGACATTCTCTTGATGAGCTTCAAGAGGTAGTCACCTGAAATGGTCTTCCAACAGTCTTGAAGGAGTTCCCCGAGAGATGCTTGGCACTTGTTGGCCCTTTTGCCTTCACTCTGCGGTCCAGCTCACCCCTAAACCATCTCGATTGGGTTCAGGTCCGGTGACTGTGGAGGCCAGGTCATCTGGCGCAGCACCCCATCACTCTCCTTCTTGGTCAAATAGCCCTTGATGCCTTCAGTGTGACTCTACAATTTACATAGTCATGAAAATAAAGAAAACTCTTTGAATGAGGAGGTGTGTCCAAACTTTTGGTCTGTACTGTATATGTGAGTTTTAAAAGCCTTAAAAAAGTCCATCATATAGTTTTTAAAAGCTCAGAACTAAGCGCAGCAAGGAATAAAGTGTGTATTGTGTGTCAAGTAATAAATAAATAAAGACTCTAATGATAGAATACCCCATATTCCAAATTATTATGCCATTATTTTCATAAAGAGTTAGTTTAATTGAGATTGTTTTATCTTCTACAATTACATGTGTACATGTGAAATAACTTTTAAAACTATTATTTTTAATATAATACTATTTATAGTTTGACTTCTCTGCCATCTTTTTTTACTGCTGCTACAAACATTTAATTTCACTTAATATATACCTTAATAGATGTATAACTTAAAATCTTCACTTAAATTTTTGGCTATGAGCAACTGCAACCAAACAATTGTCCTATGGGATCAATACAATTCTGATTCTGATATATATATTTCTGGCTGTAGTTTATTGAATGATGCTATTATTTCCTCCCAGAGGGGCTGTTTCATGGTATATTGCCACCCACTATTGTATATCTTCCTAATGGTATTCCACAGGTTCTCATTAGGATTAAGGTCACAAGATGAGGAAGACCAAACACTGATTTTTTACTTTTATGCAAAAGCAACCAATGAGTCATTGATGACCCTAAACAGACCTGCATCTTGCTTCACAATATTGTAGCGCAATATAGAGTATTATAGAGTATTTTATAGTTTTGTTTGACCAGGGTGACAATTTAACAACCATTCCGAAGTTTATCCATCAGTGAGTTAAACTGTTTATGTACAATATTTTTCAGCCCATTGCATTTGAGAAATCCAGATTCACAGTGAGCAATTCTTGAAAAAGTTCTGTAAGAGACAGCAGCAGCTCAGCAGCGGCTTTTTAAAAAAAAAAATTGATATAGCTACCCGTTCAATTTTATTAATTATTCTGATGAAAATCCATAATCTGACCAATTACTATTCCATTTTTGAGAGATATCAGTTGTTTCTTACTGCATCATTTATATTGTACAAGAACGTTGACACAATAATGTGTGACTTACTTCTACTACTACTACTACTAATATTAATAATAATAATAATAATATTCATAATATTCATAATAATGTCATTTGCATAATAAATGTAAAAAAAACAAATTTGAATATTAAATCGATATTGATGTTTTAGTTACACACTCAATACCATGTAATACTGTGTAAGGTACTGAGTAAGCCTGTCATGTTAGTGAACAGATGAAAATCAGATTCCAGCATCTTCATACAGCTCAAGTAAACATCAAGAAGAGAAAAAAATCTTAAACATTACACTAAGCACATTCAGATTTAATGAAAGAGAAACAAAACTTGCTCTACTTCATACATAAGAAGCCTATTAGAGCTAATTATTGGTTTTATTTATTTAAAAAATCAAATAGATATTAAGAATGAGCTGCATAAGCAAGTGTGCTTTTTATTGGCACTGTGGAAACTGTGGAAGCATCTACACATTCAATTTGTGTACCCTTTTTCCTATAAAGGACCACCTGAAGGCTATCCCAGGAAACGGGGATTTTAAACCCTGAAACGCTCACGTGATGTGTGAGAGACACATGTTTGACCTGCGGAAACATGATGGAAATATGATGTTCAGTAATGCCCCAACTAATATTTTAAATGTTTTTACTCAATTTATTATCAGTACTGGTATGGATGTGAACCATAAAACATGTTTTGTCCTTATAGACAGTTTTTTTTTTTTTACATTTTACTTTGAACACAGATTCTATATTTCTAAGGACCTAAATTGGTAAAAAAAAAAAAAAAAAAAAAAAAAAAAAAGCATCTATGTAAATAAACACATAAATAAATAAATAAATTACTTAATAAATAATAATAATAATAATAATAATAATAATAATAATAATAATAATAAATAATAATACCTAAAATAAATGTTTAAAATTTATATTAAATTATAAAATGTTAAAAGGTTTTACATTTATAACCTTTATAAAAAGTTTCAATCCAAATAACTGATACATTTGTTTCAGATTATAAACATCAGATTGCATCACACAACTGAAGGGAAATAAATGCATGAAAATACAAAGAAGTAAAACATTAATTCTAAAATCTATGATATCTATTGCCACTAATTCTTGATTTTAATATTTTTTTATAATAATTATTACTTTTTTTTGCAAGTAAGTTACCAAATATTCATTGTTTGGACCATTGCTTCCACTGGACTATCGGATCATCCAGATTTTTCATCATTTGCATCCGTCAACATGCGAGTCATTAATTTAATGTCCATTCATGCATCATAAATGTCTGAGGCTCTGATTTACCACGATCTCAAATTAAGAGTGCTAATTTACTCGTGCAATCTGATAAATAGTGCATGTAGTAAGTGGGTGTCTTGGGGGTGATTGAGAAAGATTTGCTGCATAGAGAGCTGGAAAGACATTATACATTGAGGAATTTGCATGCACTAATTGTTCTGAACAGCCATGTTAAAATTTTTTAAAGATCTTAAAAACAAAACAAAAACTGCTAAACAAAAGATATAAGGAATATTTTGCAAGATATAAAGAATATTTTGCATAATAAGATGCACTCGATTTATTGGTGTATATACTGCAAATATAAATTAAAATACACAACATGATCAAAGCCTTGAATTTTATGTGTGGAAAAAGTTTTTTTCCCTCCATTTGACAGCAAAATAAAATAAATGACTTTAAGGAAAGAAAGGCCTTGGCATACTTCGACACTATATTATATTTCGACAAAATATAAAGTGGAGGTGTCATAGACATCTTTGTCTCTTTTTTATGTAAAGAATTCCTCAAGTCTCATTTTCAGAGTTGCTCAAAACATGCCTCGTATTTATTCAAAAATTTAGGGTATAAAGCAGGTTCTTGTTGATTTTTTTAAACTTCAGTTTATCAAAATTATTTACCGTTTACCACCAAAAGAGCCACGAAATAGAAGTGACCACAACTTGTTTTGTCGCATCTCACTCCACCATCTTTAAACTCAATCACTTGCTTTTAAGCCAGGTCAAATTAAGAAAAGAAAATGTGGTGTAAAGAAGCAAAGAAGAACGAATAAAAGGTAACACGTACACAATAGGCTACTATAATATAGCTGACTTACTAAAATAATCTTAGACCACAATTACTGAAGCTATACCCCTTAATTATTGTATTCTAAGCAATGATTTGAGACATAAAAGCTGCCTTCTGTGGTTAGAATCTAAGCATTGCTCAGTTAATTGATGTTTATACACATTAAGTGACTCTACAGTAGTTTTCCAACACAGTTTTTTATTCTTTCTTTAAGGCAGTTGCTACCAAAAAGAGTCTTTGAAGAATACACTTTCAGTCAGGTTGGTGTAAAAGTACCAGGATGCATATTTCCCACAGTGGTAAACTGTGAAAGATTCTTGCATCATGCATAATTATCATTTAACAGGATTATATGCTTGGTCAAAAAAATCCGTTACTCATTATTGAACTGATATCTACAGGGTTTCCAGATATGTCGGTTTAACATTGCCAGATTAGAGGCGTGGGCAGTATTACCTAAACCACACCTTTGGGAAGCCTACAGGATCCACATTTTCCAGCTCTTTCACCTGCAGGATCTTTGTGGTTTTATGCAGGTGGACAATGGATCGTCTAGGGCAGGGGTCACCAACGTGGTTGGCACCAGGTAGCCCACAAGGATCACATGAATAGCCCGCGGGTCTTTTCTAAAAATAGCTGTTTCCTACTTTGTTAAATCATTGTTAATAATTATTATAAGAAAATCATTAACATGATCAGTGTCTTCACATAGATGAATATCATTAATTATTAATAATAACATATAATAAAAGGTAGATTTAGCTAATTTTTTATTTCAGATCAAACTGAAAACTGTGTGTATTAAACTGGTAGCCCTTCACATTAATTGGTACCCAAGAAGTAGCTCTCAGTTTCAAAAAGGATGGTGACCCCTGGTCTAGGAAAACCTGAGACCCAGTTTTGGAATAGCTTGATTTCTGAACAATAATACAAAACTTAAAAGAACATTTTCTCTTACAGATGAAAAGCTAGACTGCTAAGCAACAGGATGCCGATTTTGCCTATGTGTAGTACATTTGAAAGCCCTAAATAAATATTTTTCTGCATAGATAAGCAATTCTTTTACATTTCTACAATACAGTATCACTAAAATGTCCATGACTCTGGGATAATGTGGCCAAACTAGTTGTTTGCATCACTGGGGTGATAATGCATTCTTTCCATAGGGTCTACATTCTTCCTTCCACTCTTCAACCACACTTGAACCAGGTATTTATGTATTTTATTGTTTAGGCTTTACTAAGGATCTGTGGACCATTTGGAAATTTCTGAACAACAAAGCAAGACATAAAATCTACTTTTCCATGTTAGAATTCAAGCAGTAGCAGTTTAATTGACATTTACTCGTGGACTGTACAGCATCGGATTTCACTAATGGCCCATCTGTATTGCATCATAAAAGTCCACGAATGGATATTTGCCACACTGGTAGGCACAATGTGAGACTATTAAAATACTTGAATTTCTCCAGGGGTTCCAGTATCACTGTTTTGTTCTTTCCATATGGTCTAAGTTTTTCCTTCTTCATGGCTCCAACACCTGCCCCAGGTATGCATAGTCTTAAATGTTGGTTTCAGGGGACTGCAGATTTGTGGACCATCTGGGGATACCTGAGGACCAATTTCTGAACTACTTGTTTTCTGTGTAACAAATAAAAAACATATAAGCTATTCTTTTGAGATAAAATTCAAGCAAATTCAAATTCACTATTATAGATTTATATTGGTCTAAGAAGTAAAAAAATGGTAAGATATTGAGAAAAGTTACTAAGTGTATAAGCTTTCTGCAGAGGTTCAGTAAAGACTGTGGTGGTATTGCCAAACTAGCTGCAAGCAGGACAGCAGTTTTTTGTAATGTTTTTCCCATAAGGACCATGGCTTCCTCATGGCTACAACAATTCTGGTTCAGGAGGTCCACAAATCAGATGACCATACCTAGGGACCAGTTTTAGAAACACTTGAAACTTGAGAGGGTCATAATTAAAGCAATATGCAATTAACTGATACTCATATTGTAAAGCCAGACTGTACAGCAACAACAAACCTTTTTCTATGGCATTTCAATTCAAATTTTAAGGACAGCTTTAAATAGTCTAATGTCAGACCGACTTTTTGCATCATGAAAAAGCCAGCAAATGGATATGTCACATTTGTAGACAAGATTCTTCAACTTCTACAATATCACTAGGGGATCCAGCAGAACTAGTTGCTAGCAGTACTGCAGTGGCAAGAGTTTAAATTATTCATTTATTTATTTATTTTTACCCAGATGGTCTTTTGCTTTTTTTCCTTGCCCATTGCTTCCATGCTTATACTAGGTATCCATGGTCTTAAATGTTCCTGAAAGACTAAGTATCTGTGTGTATGGCCAAGGAACATTTTTGGAAACACTTGTTTTCTAAGGAATACAGTATGGGACATAAAAACCATTTTCCCAGAAAAGTATTTAAGCAATATTTAGTTAATTGGCATTTACTAACACTGATATAATGCTTTCCAGCAACAGAGATAATGTTGCTAAGCTAGTTGCCAGCAGCTCAAAGCGAGTAATATTGCCAGACTATTAACTATGACATTTTATTTTTCCGAATGGTCTACATTTTTGCTTTTTCATAGGAGCACAACATGAACCAGGTATGATTTGGTTTAAGTGGACTACAAGACATTTGAAAAACAATCTGCGAGAGGAAATGGAATGGAGTTTTATGTTTCAGTAATTTACTTGGAGGAATACAGAGGTGTAGGTGGTATAGTTTACTTTTTAAAGCTATGAGATTGGCTGGCATTGTTGCTATGCTAACAACATATTAGCAGAATGTCCTCCGCTGCTGTTTTGACACTTCGCTGCTTGTAAATGTCAGGTCGGGCATGTTTTATTGTACAACATTGCATTGCAAATCATAGTCTTACTGTTAAGAAGAAAGTAGTTGTGCCATAAGTTACAACATGACCTTCTATTGTCTCTTCCAAGTGGCACCCTGGTTTCAGCCTTATTTGCTGGATGTCTAGTGTTTTCCTCACTGGATAATAAGCTGCAGCAATCAGATCAAACAGTCTGGGGAATCAGTTTGACGTTGTTGGCACAGTTGTGGATAATGAAGGGTTGGTGCCATTTTTCTGGCTGGAGGAGGCTATTTACAAGGGAACCCTACTATTCTCGTCTCATTTTAATAAAGCCTGTTTGCTAAACCTCTCCAAGAGACAGTTTGTTGAGTGCTTTTTTTGCAGATGGACTAAGACCTGGTGAGTCAGGAATCACATTTCCATTTCTGCCTCGAAAGGTCTTATTGAAGAATCTCCAGCATTTGTTTTCAGCTTACACAGGATGTAATTTCACATTATTTACGTTAGATTTTACTGGGACTGTTTGGTGTGTGGTACTGATATTCTCCAGTAAAACAAATTACTCAAGCAATTTTATATAATAGAGCAATAATAAATAAAATACTTTACTACTATATAAGTTTCATTTGTAGGAAAAGGGTTCTCATACACTACTGTATAGTATATCTTCTTCATAGGTAGAAACAGTCAATTTTTTTCACGTCAGTCATTTTTCATACAGACTGTAACGTGTTTACTTTTATATATATATATATCTATCTATCTTGTGACTAGAGAAATATCTAAAGGCTTAAGCTCCACCCACTTGGCACAATCATGTCAAGTTCTACGCTATTGACAAAAAATGGAATACAGATTCAAGTGCAGATTTATTTATTTATAGTGTCAAACTAATAAAATAAAGAAAGACCATACCCAGGACCTTGAGAAGCAAATTGACAACAACAACCGTAAAATATAAGACTACACAATGCATAAATTAAATACTAGTGTTAATGAGCAGAAAACCCAGATACAGACACAGGTGCATCACATGTGACAAGAATTAGTGCAGCGTATTATGGGAAATGTAGTGCATTGCTAAATTCAACCAAACTATTTTACCATTAGTATGTAGACCAGTTACAGAGGAGGTTCCCATCCATCTATCTATCTATCTATCTATCTATCTATCTATCTATCTATCTATCTATCTATCTATCTATCTATCTATCTATCTATCTATCTATCTATCTATCTATCTATCTATCTATCTATCTATCCAATAATGCTTTTAATGATTTTTTAATACTGTGTCTCTGATAAAATGAACTCTTATAAAACATTTTTCATAGACATTTCACAAATGCTCACATTCCTGGCTGAGTTACAAGGTGAGAAAAAAGACCATGACTCTCCAAACAAACTGCACACCTGGCTTATGAGCCCAAACACATTACTAAATGCTATTTGTGCTAATCTGAGCCTGTAAATTCCCCCAACGACAGCTCTTCCAGTTTGCCCCCAATGAGAAAGACAAAGCTAGGCTATTATCATGGGTGTTGTGAGAGAACATTACTCAGAGTGTGTGGCACTGGGCATCCAAGACTCATGCCATCTGCCCCTGTGTCACTGCTGGAGGATAGATAGGAGGACTAGGGAACTCAGGTTAAGCAGTGAGTCCAGACCTCCTGTGAGAGCCATACAGCCTCCCTAGAGGTGCGATGACATTATTTCAACAAACAAGAGGCTCAAGTTGTGTCTCTTTCAAGGCTTTATTTGTTTCATGTGGAAGTGAAAATTGCATTTGCAGAATGGCTACTGGGAAGGGTAGAAGAGAGTGCAGAGTTGTTGAAGCCTGTGGAAAAAACAACACACATGCAAGCATTTTTTTTTTTTTTAGATGCGATGGTGGGAGTAATAGAAGTAATAGTAATTTTACATGTAAAATTACACATGGGAACCCAAGTAAGCACATGACATTGAACAAAAAAATAGAGACTCAGGTGATAAAAAAATCATGTTTAAAAACTGAATAATGTACAAAAGAATATCCCATGTGAATATAACTGAATCGTGTATAAAAGATCTGATGTGAAACTAAATGAAGCATTTGATTAGGGAACCAATAAAGAAATCCTCTAGGAATCATTCTTTATCTGTTTTGCGTGCATTTGTTAATAAACACAATACTTGTGGAAAATACACACATATGAATTTAAATGTTTCAGGATTATGGATACTATATTTTCCAAAATAAAATGAACTGCTACTGTAAGTCCCATGTCACATTTCTGCACACAGGACACACAATTATTACTTTGTTTATTGCTTCATGTTTGGGTAAATTTTATTGGGTTTAGTGTTTTTTTTTTTTTTTCACTGCACTTGCATCCGATCTATGCTTCATTATGACAAAATTATTAAATAATGACAAGTTCACATGCAAAGATGCATAAATAAATTGTGTCAAGCTATAAATAAATAAACTAAAATAAAAAAAAAAGAGTGAGAAAAAACAAATCTGGTATGAAAAAAGGAAAATAAATGAGTCATGGGTTATGGCGTGCAAAAACAAATTTTCATATGTGACTCATGTGATTATTCATGTCAATGTCATGTCTTTTTTATAAAGTGTGGCACAAATTGGCATTTTTCTGTCCTCTCTCCTAAGTCTGGGGACTATAATTCATGTCACTGCATGGTTTTGGCTCTTGGCAGGATTGTGATATTAAATTTACTACACAGACCAGATAATTTTTCAGAGAAATCATGCTAGTAAAAGCTCACAGCACACTTCACGAGAGCATTTAATGAAAATAATAGTAGTTTTTTCAGTGGTAGATGTTTAATTTACCATGCAAATGATACTGGTTCTGATTCAGTAAAAAACACATTTTCTTGAAAGTATTAATGGCTTAGTGGTTAAAGTTCAAACCCCAGGAATGTTCAAGAACCACAGTTGAGTCCTGCCGAGTCCAATTAACACTTCACTGCTCAGATCTGTACCTTCATTGCAGTACTATCCTTCACCTACAAGTCTCTGTGCAAAAAGAAAACAGAGCCAATGTCAGTTAAATTCTGTTTCCTTCTGAAGATTTACAAGCAGAAGTGATGAGCGTATCCAGCAGGATTATAGTTCACGCAGATTTATGATTATAAGATTTGTAGCATATTGTATAAGGTCATAATGGATTGTTGATCATCACCGACATAAAGCGTGAATAGCTTTGGTGCATACCCCATTTCAGAATTACCATTACCCAAGGCATCTCTTCCTTCCTGTATAAACTCATCCCTTTCAGATGTTTCTTGCAAAGAAATGATAGGATAAAAAGTGTACTTGTGTCATATTAGTAGCGTGAAGTTAAAATACAAGTATTCCAATTGCATATCAAAGTAAATTATATGGCATTAATATTTAATAACAACTGTAATAAAGTTAACATCAGTAAGGATTTGGCTGAACACTTCATTTTAAGAAGATCAGCAGATGTATGTTGAATTTATATAATATGTCTGAGAGGTATATTTACAAGCTGGAGTCATTTTGTTGGATTTAAATGTATTTATATGGGTAGGTACTGTACAGTAAAATTCAACACGTGTCTGGGTTTGCAACTCCTCACATCAACTGTTAGAAGTTTATCAACAGTGAATGGAGCAACATTGACTCTTCTTACTCTAAAAGTTTTTAAGCAAGCTTACACTCCAAACTTAAAAATTGAAAGAAATTAAAAGTAATATATCATAGTCAAGTTGTTTTGACTGTTTGTTTAAATCTAGATAGATTTCTGACAAACGATGTGTTTGGGAAAAAGCTAGAGCGGATAGTTTGATGTAAAATTGAACGCATAGCTGTGTGCACAAATTATTATTAAAAAAAAAAGAATAATTTACCAAATCTTTCAAATCTGTAAGTTCATCTCCACTGAATACAAAAACATTGATTATTTATTCTGTAAAAAGCCATTTGCTAGTTTATCCACAAAACCGAGACATTAAAAAAAAAAAAAAAGCTTTTCCGTACCAAATTGCTGTATTCATGTATTGAATCCTGCTTGTTTTTTTTTATTTGTTGTTAAAGACCAATAAAAGCATAAAATAGTTGGCTATTTTGGGTTTGGCTTAATTTTTTAACCAGGAATATGTAGCTATAGATATTAGACGTTAGAAAGGTCTTTGTGAAAATTAAATATTAATTTGATTTATTAACTCCAGGATGGGGGGAGTGGTGGCTCCAGCGGTTAAGACGCTGGGTTACCGATCGGAAGGTCGGGGGTTCAAGCCCCGGTATCGCCAAGCTGCCACTCTTGGGCCCTTGAGCAAGGCCCTTAGCCCTCTATGCTCCAGGGGACCCTTATGAGAAAATCAAGGACCGTGACGTCGGAGCGACGTGGGGCCGCCTTCCCGTGGGCTCACCACCTGTAGGAGGGACCGTAAGGGACCGGTGCTGAGAGGATTGGGCAGCAGTCGAAGGCGGGGGCCTTGACAGCCCGATCCCTGGACACGGAAAAGTATCTGGGGAATCTGCTTAGACTGCTGCCCCCGCGACCCGAATTACGGATAAGCGGGAGAAGATGAAAATGAAATGAAATGAACTCCATAATTATTTTTTTAGGAATCATGCCCTTGAAAAGGAAAATGGTTGTATTTTTCTGCCAATTGTAGACACATAAAAAAATTTAGTTTAAATAAACCTAGTTTATTTGTTTATTTTCACTTACCCTAATGCTGTCTTTTTTGTATTGCAGAATACATTTACAGCTAAATGTACATGATTTGTTTTTTTTTGTTTTTAGATACAAATGGCTTCAACATTTGATAACTCCCTTTAAAATGAATGCAGATTGATGGCTGACAGGGCCTTTCTAGCCTTTCTAGTCTTTTTTGATGAGATTCCTATTCCCAATCCCCCACTCCCACACCACCACTGGCTCCACCCTCCCACCACAATGGCTCCACCCTCCCACCACAATGGCTCCACCCAGACAACAAATCATTCGCAAGCTACGTTTAGTAATCATTGCGAAATTGCCTGAATTCAAGTATGTATACATTTACTGTATATTAAACAGGTAAATAATTTAGTTATTATTTTAGCCTAATAGTTTGCGTAGTTTGCGTAGTATTGCTGAGTAGTATCGGATATAATAATGCACTGGCAATGTGCTATCGATGAGAAGTGTGCTGAGAATTGTCATCTGCCTAGAATTATGCTAAAACCGTTTCCCCGGTAAAAGATCATAAAAAAAAAGTACAAGGGGAAATGACTTTGTGTGAAAGCATTCAGATACATAGTAATCTAACTGTGTCATTGCAATAGCATTCAGAACTGTAGAAGCAGACAGCATTTATCCTCTTTTAGCCTCACAACATTTTATATATTTTAACTTTACTAAGTTGTTGCGAAAAAAAACTTTGGGTGCATTAAACAAAAGAAATAATGATTTATTAATGAGCATTAGTAATTTTTTTTACCACACCATACTGCACATGGACACTTTAAGGACAACCACATAAACCACCTTAAATTGTTTACTGCCATAAGTGTATATACAAAATACGCTTATGGCAGTAAACAATTTAAGGTGGTTTAAGGTTTTTTCTCATATAAATCTATCTTTATATATTCTTATTTTTTGTAAAATTTTATACTTTATTTATCTTTTTTCTTTGTTTTATTTTTCTCCCCATCCTATCCCTCATGCCGGACCGTCATAAAAAGCATGTGACAAAGAAAATTTGATTTGATTGGATTTGAAATATTTCTCATATTATAACTGACTCCATCTTGGGTGTTTTAGTTCGTTTTTCTTGCCACTCTTTTTCCTGCATTATTTCACCGGACATCGCATTGAGATATAGTGCAGATGAACTTTGTAAGTGATCTTATAGCTGTAGGCCTGCTCCTAATGAAACACTGTGTCTTTGTTGTCACTGCAAGTTGTTGAGCGGCTGCTGTTCTTTCGCAATCTTCTCAGACCAAAATAAAGCCTCAGCCGAAGGAAGACAACAACACAGTCGAGATTGGCACAAACAACAGTAGGACCTCATTCAACCTTCATTCGCTGAGCTTTGAATCATAATGTTCAAACCCTTCCACACAGGGTACGGCTTGTCCTTCTCCGAATTACTGTCTAATAGTTTTTCACTGGCCTTCGGAATGCTTTCAAAATGACAATGGCTCACTGTGTATATCTTGTTTTTCTCGCTTAGTTTTTGCTTTTTCTGCTGTTGTCTGCATTTTTCAGTGATAATTTGAACAGAAAACAGGACAGTTGGAATATTTTAGGATCAAAGTGATTTCTGTTTACAACATGACTCGTTGTGCCTTGTGTCTTTGTGCTTTCATGAATTAACATATGCAACGTAAAGAAATCTGACTTTTTGAAAAATTACAGGGAGCAAAGCAACACTTTTGCTCACCAGTGGTATAGTATGTTTACTGAGTATCTATCTATCTATCTATCTATCTATCTATCTATCTATCTATCTATCTATCTATCTATCTATCTATCTATCTATCTATCTATCTATCTATCTATCTATCTATCTATCTATCTATCTAATAATGCTTTTAATGTTAGTCTATCAAACCATACCATGTGCAATGAAAGTTTAAAAGAGATTTTCTTACTACAGTTGATATCAAAATGCTGTTAAATTCTTGCATATTGTTAATATTAATAGACTTAACTAACTCAAATAATTCTCTAGAGCAGCTCTGACAGTAGTTCTTTCTGAATTAAAAATCACAGGTGTGTACAGTGAATCTGGAAAGTATTCACAGCTCTTCACTTTTTGTTATGTTACAACCTTATTCCAAAATAGATTACAGTTATTATTTTCCAAATAATACCCCATAATGGCAATGTAAAAGAAGATTGTTTAAACTTTTTGCAAATGTATAAAAATAAATTTTTTAATGAGTATTGACTGCCATGACACTCAAAATTGAGCTCAGGTGCACCCTATTTCCACTGATCCTCCTTGAGATGTTTCTACAACTTGATTGGAGTCCACCTGTGGTAAATTCAGTTGATTTGACATGATATAGAAAGGCACACGTCTGTCTATATGAGGTCCCACAGTTAACAGTGCAAATCAGTGCACAAACCAAGCCATGAAGTCCAAGGAATTGTCTGTAGACCTCAGAGACAGAATTGTATCGAGGGGAAGGGTGCAGAAAAATATCTGCAGCATTAAAGGTCCCAATGAGCACAGCGGCCTCCATCATATATAAAGGAAAGATGTTTGGAACCACTAGGACTCTTCATAGTGTGGGCATCCAGGCCAAACTGAGCGATTGGGGGAGAAGAGCCTCAGCCTGGGAGGTGACTAAGAACCTGATGGTCACTCTGTGAAAGCATTCAGATACATATTAATTTAATTGTGTCATTGTAATTGAATTAACAACTGTAAAAGCAGACAGCATTTATCCTCTTCTATTTTCTTCATTTTATATATGTTAGCTTTACTAAGATGTTGTTAAACAAATGAACTAATAACTAACAAATGAACTAAGTATTCATTAATGAGCAAATATTTCTCATATTATAACTGACTCCATCTTGGGCGTCTTATTTCGTTTTTCTTGCCACTCTTTTTCCTGCATTTTTTTCCCCCAACATCACATTGAGATATAGTGCGGATGAACTTTTTTGAGTGACCTTATGGCTGTGGCCTGCTCCTAATGGAACACCGTGTCTTTGTTGTCCCTGCAAGTTGTAGAGTGGCTGCCGTTCTTTCACAATCTCCTCAGTCAATATAAAGCCTCAACTGAAAGAAGACAACAACACAGTCGAGATTGGCAAAAAACAATATTATTCAAGCTTCATTTGCTGAGCTTTGAATCATGATGTTCAAAAACTTCCACACAGGTTACGGCTTATCCTTCTCTGAATTACTGTCTAATATTTTCCACTGGCCTTCGGAATGCTCTGTTTACAAGAAAGTACTTTATTTATTTACATTTACAGCATTCCCAGTGTTCCTGCCACTTCTGGAATATGTCCTGGAAATCTTCTTTTCAAAGTATGTCCATCACCTTTTTCCTGATGGATCTCCACACCTTTGAGCTGGATCTTCATTTTAGGGAAGAGGGCGAAGTCCACAAGTGCTAAATCTGGCATGTAGGGTGCGTGCTGAAGTGAGACCATTTTGAATGTTCTTTGACGATCATCATGCAAGTTGCCAAATAGTTTAAACTTTTTGTAAGTTAGTTGAATGATCTCTCTTAATCCTTAGTTGATGTTCTTCCATTCTTGAACGGTGCACCACTCAAAACACCCGGAACGACTCATTGCAGTATCGCCGTATGTCATCAAATGTCACTGTGGCAGATTTGCCCAGTTTTATCCAGAATTTCATGTTTCTTCTTTTTTCTAACTTGCTCTCCATGATGAAATTGCAGACGTGGTCAGAATAGCACCTGTTAGCACCATTAGTCTCGAAACTTTTTGATACCACCTCATATTTGTTGTACTTACTTAACAGCTCCTGCACATTTTTCAATTTTATAGCCAAGAGAAACCACCAGGACTCTTCCTAGAGCAGTTAGCCAGGCCAAACTGAGCGAGTGGGGGAGAAGGGTCTTAGTCAGGAAGGTAACTAAGAACCTGATGGTCCCTCTGAAAGAGCTACAACATTTCACCAATCACAAACAGCACTCCACCAATTAGGCCTGTATGGAAGAGTGGCCAGATTGAAGCCACTCCTCAGTAGTCAAGAAGCTTTTATTGTCATTTCAACAATATATAGCTGACGCAGTCCACAGTAAAATGAAACCAGGCACCGCTCATTATTGGCCAATACCATTCAGTGACGCATCGTGGTGGCAGTTTAATGCTGTGGGAATGTTTTTCAGCAGCAGGAACTGGGAGACTAGTCAATATCGAGGTAGAGATAAATGCAGCAGTGTACAGAGACGACCTTGATGAAAACCTGCTCCTGAGCAATCTGGACTTCAGACTGGGGAAACGCTTCATTTTCTAAAGGGAAAACCACTCTAAGAACACAGCCAAGATAACAAAGGAGTGGCTACAGGCTCTGTGTGTGTCATTGAGTGGCCCAGCCAGAGCCCAATCTTCAACCAGGTTGAAGGAAAAATTGAAACCCTGTATATTTGTTTCTAAATGCATTGTAATTATTTTATATTTCCTGTATAGTATAATATTAGTAATAATTGTTGTAATAGACACTTGCTATGGAATAGCACACTTAACACTGAGCATGATGTTACAGCATGTTTTCTCACTTTGCATCAACTATATCACAGCCACTGGTCATAGAACATTTTCTTGTTACATATATTTGACTTATCATAACATTTCGAAGGTTGCCAGAAAAATTCCAGAAATCCTTGCAAATCCATCAGGTTTTGTTTCAATAGATGTTTTTTTTTAATGGTTGCTCACTTACACACCTGGTTCTCGTTTAGCCTCGAAAAGCACTGCTGTTTTCACTGCTCTTTGTTCTGATTTTGACAGCTCATAACCAAGCACTTGGCTGCTGGTAAGTACTCTCTGGCTTCTCATCTTATCCTAATGTTTTTAAGCCATTGCATTATAATATTTGTGTGACAGAACAGATACTTCAGACTTGGAACATTAGGTAGATTTAATTTTTTTTTTTGCCAGGGCTTGATGTTTTGAGTCAAATCTAATGGCTAAAAAAAAAAAAAAAACATTTGGAAGATGATGGATGCATTTACATCCCTACAGGATTTTAGGATCAATTGCCATTAGCGTCAGTTGAAGGAAAGCCATCCCACCCCCAAATATCCGGCTAATGGTCATTAATATTAGAGGAACATTATAGGATGGACAGACCCATAATGTTCATAGAAAAAGCAAACATGGTGATTTACAATGTGCTGTTAAATATGGTTACTACCTCATATGTGTGTTGGTCCATTCTGGTTTGACACTTTGCTCATCAATCATGAAGTAGATGTTGCAGATAGCCCCAACAAGTTGCCCACATATCAAAAGACTTTCTTTGAATACTGTATGTTTTTAAATAGATCCATGTTTAGAGTAAGAAAGAATTTAAACCCAACAGCTTGACATGTTTGCAGTACAACCCAGAACAAGTCATCTCACCATCTTTACTGTAAAAAGGAATCATTTTTATTATTAAGAAATGCAAATATTACGCACTGAACTGCACCAGGACACAATTTCATACATGAAAGCACCCTTCAAATTTCAAAGAAAACAGCCTCTAAGCACTATGGTCCCACAGTCATCCAAACTGAAAATGTTTGAACATTTGAAAGTTAAACAAAATGAGAATGTTAATAGTCATAGCCTTTCGTATTACTTCATTTGTATTAAATCCTTCTTGCCATTTAAAACTATATAAATCTTGGGTCTGACTCATGACCTATGAGATTAAATCAGATGTTCTGTGGAATTTTATGTTACAGCAAAGTGTTATTATATAAAATTATATACAATGGACAGATTACTTTAAGTAGTCTGAGGAAAAGGAAAATAAATGGAAGCTCAAGGTCAAAATTGCGCAACTGAGACAAAAGATCCACATAATAGGAGACAATGTGTTAATTTCCATAACTGGCACCAGTGTTTCCACAGCTGAAACATTTTAGTGTAAAACTATAAAAAATTTACAGTAGTGTCACCCTGTTGAGGATGGGTTCCCTTTTAAATCAGGTTCCTCTCAAGGTTTCTTACTTATACAATCAGAGAGTTTTTCCTTGCCACTGGCCACTCAATAATTAGGGATAAACTTATAAAGACTAATTTATAAGATCAAAATGTATACCGTAATTATATAACTATTGACTATATATACTATATTATATTATATACTATAATTGACTATAAAGCGCACCCATATATAAGCCGCACCCACTGAATTTTACAAATATTTGTATTTTTAACATAAATAATGCGCACCTGTCTATAAGCCGCACTATAAGTCTACACTAATGTACTTTACACAGGTTTTAACGAAAGACACGTTACACACGGTGTAACGGGTGAAATATGTTGCGCTTCCTTTAGGAGCATAGCGGTATTTTGGGAATAGCCTGCCAGAAGCGAGCTCTCCCTTCACCCAGACTCAACGCGTTACAACGGCTTGTATCTAAACAGTAGCCTACCAAGAAAGTCATTGTTCACTGTCTTCCTCCTTCCTTTCACAACTATTTCTCTCGGGAGTTTATTTTTTGGCATCGTCGTGCGTTTAAAAATCACCCGAAAGAAAGTTTTTCTCCCGATGCTGTGCAGCTCAGAACACAGGTGATGTGCGTTTTTTCGTTTTCGTTCGGAAATTTAATTGCTCTAATGTTATGGGGTTCAGTTTTTTGGCTTGAAGTTTGTGAAACCGGGAAAAACCCAGGAAAAATTCATAAATTAGCCACTTCGCTGTTTAAGCCGCGGGGTTCAAAACGTGGGGAAAAAGTAGCGGCTTAAAGTCCGAAAAATACGGTATATGTATTCAACATATTTTTGTAAAGGTTTGTAGGACAATGTCTATTGTTGAAAGTGCTGTACAAATGTATGTTAAATTAAGTTTTTAAATTGTAAAATGTAATCATTGTTTTTGCTACAGTTAAAGTAGGACTTAAATCAAAAATTAAAAAACTTAAATTAGTAATTTTTGGTTTAAACTTCTCACGACTTATGCTTAACTGAACTCTGTGTATGGCGCCTAAAAGATTACAGATAAAGAGTTTAGCCCAAGACTCACCCTTGCTTCATGGACATTACAATTAATTATTAATGAGTAAAATTAACTTAAAGTGAGCTGTAAGCATGCCACATGAGTGCTTTGTCAGCTTATCCTTCATGATATATCAGCAAGACGTCAAACTTAAATACAATGCTGAAAAGCTGGAGCAGGAGAAGAGAATCAGTTGTGTGGTTATGAAGGCTGAAGACATATTTGTGAAATTCTTAGCCTTTTGTAATAAATAATGTGATCATTTCAACCAGGGCTTTTCAGTTTCTAATTATTAGACCATTTCTTTTTTCAATTATACCATCTTTTTTTTTGTTAAATGGTCTGTTGCTTTTGACAGCAAAGAACAAAATATAATTTCTAGCCCTGATTTTCTTCTCTGTCAGGTGGCAGAGACACACAAATACATGTATATAACAGCTTTAAAAAGGAAAGCTTGGAAACAAAGCCAATATATTTGGCAAAGTCTGAAATAGGAAACAATGATAGTCAAGTAATAGGCAAACAACTAAACAAGGCAGAATCAAGCATCTTCTCAGCTCAAAATGTCAGTAGATTGTGATCATTGTTGTAGTGTTTTTATGTCTGGCATACATTTAGTTTAAATCAACTTCTTTTTAATTACTAGCTAGCTTACAATGCTACTTAAAGCATTATTATAAAATAATTCAACTGAGCTAACAAATTTATGTGACAAATTTATCTTTAATGTTTTACAATGACTGAGTTTTATCTTGTCTACATCATCACGCAACTGGAAAATGATTCATTGAGTCATAATCATGTAAGTGGAAATTGAGTTGATATGCTGATTTACAAGGAAGCCAGAAGAGCAGATTAAGATGCACCCAGAGTCTTTGTGTGTTTTGGAAATTGTAGTTTGTGGCTTTCATGTTTGTAGGCTGCGTTGTGTTCTGGGATTGCAGTGTTTTGCCGATTCCTGTGTGTTGGTTGGCTGAAACATTTAACGTCAATAGACGTCTATTTAAGATAAAAAAGTGAGTTTAATAATCTGAATGGCACTCTGAGAAAATCTGCATACACATACAAAAGGATATCACATAACCTTTAGAGTTATATGGCCCAAGATCATGTCACACTTCATATGGAGCTTTTCTTTGCTACTGTTTTCTCTGGTTTGCTCATAAGTAACTGAAACCTCGTTCAGGAGCTTTGTAAAGCAGCTTTGTGTCACCTTTTTATTATAACATTATAACATCTGGTCTTCTGGTCAGAATACCTTCTACACCCATTGTTACCAAAATTACCAAAATATATTTTTTCCCCACCTGCTCTGTCATGTAATGCACACTCACGCAGGAGGATGCAAGTGCAGATAAGACCAGTTTAATAACAGTCTCAGTAAAACAATACGAAATAAAGAGACAGAAAGAAGAGTTGGAAATCAGGCAGGGTTCAGATTCAACAGCATCCATGGTGCAAAATAAGAATCAAAAACCAGGGAGAGGAATCAAAAAGTATGGGAATAGTGTTACAAACTAGAAAAATGTAGTTTTGTATGTCAAAAATGTTCTTGCAAATGCATGTTGTGGAAGAATTTCTATACAGTATATGGTGAGTGTGTGTGCACTTGTGTGTGCTCAATCATTAATAAAGGGACGTTCAATGTGGAATTGTGTGTGTTGTCTTCCAAGGTCAGTCATGTTGGATTACCGCAGTAGTTGTTTGGGAGTTAGAGTCATTGTTGAAGTGTGACATGATTCAGCCATTATCTTATACCTACTGTATATTCATTCAAGTTATGCTTTTTCAAATAGTGTCCGAACCCTATTTAGTGTGCTACTCATATGCGATTATGTATTTGTCTCCTCGAGTCGACGGTCATGTGAGTATGCATTGAAGTTTACTAAGATGTGAAATCAGTTCCAATCCACTCCATCCGAGGATACTGATCATCCAACCGGCACTAATGTCATTGTGACGGGCATTATTGCCTTGATTTTGTCCGCTGATGTCATGAAGGCTTCTTGCTTTTGAACGACTACCACAAGGGATAAGACTTAATTATGAAAGGGAATTGAGCCGAGTACATCAGTAGAGCTCAGTAGATTTGATTGCTATCGGAGTGGCTGGAGAAGGTGATTCCCTGCTGAGAACTGGACAGCTGATGTCTGTATAGTGCATCAAACAAGAAAAGGAAGTGCACGGATGTTTGTGCCCAGCAATTAGAGCTATTAAATAAATCTTCATTATTAATTAAGAGTATTACATAAATAATTTTCCAAATGGCAATTATTATTGCATAACCCACTTTATTTTAATTGACGAAGACACTTAAAAAGTGCAGGGGTTTCTTAAGTTTTAGGGTATTATTCAAATGTTCAGGCTTATTTAAGACGTTTGTAGTAATTTATTTATTTATTTATTTATTTATTTTTATGTAAATGTTAATATCCTAATTAAGTAAAGTACTTATCTAAAGTTCTACCTGTAGTGAAGGAGGAAAATGTATAAAAAATGTAATAAGTAGATAATGTATAAATGGATTTTTTTAACTTGACACTTCAGTTTGTAGTATAGTGTATAGTTTAGATTTAGAATTTCTATTCCAACTGTCAAATTATTTGGAATAAACTAATAATATGTTCTAAAAAGATGCAAATGTGGCAGTTTTGTGGTGTTTTAAATTAAGCTACCATTTTGTGTATATTTTGGGAAACAAAACCCACAAAAAAACATAAAAGACAGCACGTGCACACAAAGTAGTACTGTCCAGATGCAGAAGTCGCAGATGTTCTCTGTGTTTCTACAGGAATAAAAAAAATGCTAAAATAAAAAAATTCGAATATTTGAAGCACAAACATATATACAGTAATCCCCCTGTTTATCACGGTGGTTACGTTCCAAAACGCGATAAACGAAAAACCGCGATAAACGGATGCCACCCCAAAAATGCATTTTTTTTATTGTTTAAGCCGTAAATCATCCTCCCACGCACTTTAAACACACACAGAAAACATTAGCAAGAATATAGCAAGATGAATTCTGTGTAAATTCTTAGAAATACGGTAAACTGTATCACAATTATAGTGAGTATGTGTACTGTACAGTATCCAGTTCTGCAGTAGCGTAGCCTATGCGCAGTTTCTCTGCTTGTTTATTGGTTGAAGTGTCCTTTGATGTCAAAAAAGTTAAAGAGTTAAAGATACACATCACTGCATTCTTTACTTTCTGTGCTGTATTAACATTTCACTTCATTTTATAATTAATAATAATTTTTTTTTTAATAAATTTCATTAGTTCAACATAAAACTTCATAAAAACAATTCCCTATGAGGGGAATAAGGGGTTTTTAGGTCTATTGTGCTATCTGTGAGAGAACGGGAAAATTTGAAACAAATTAGTTATGTGGCAAATGCAAACTCACAATAAACCGGTGACACGAGATTCGAACCGCGGTATAACAGGAGATTTTATATTTCATATAAAACCAAATGACAATTTTAAAGCACATCACATTTAATAAAGGGTGCCTGTAATACATCTGGAAAGATATGAGGCTATGCAGGATTTCAAGGAACTTTATCATATAGAACATTTTGCACTCTACAAAATTAATATGGACATGAAACAGATTTATTCCTTGTCCTTGTTGGATTGTGGTTTCTATAATTTAAGAAACCTATTAACAGGAAATAACTTTTTTTTTAGACGTACCAAAAAATACTGTACACAGATCTTTTCTTTTTTTCTGTTTTAATTTGTATTTCTTCATTCTTGGTCAAATTACTTACCTAAAGGCAAAATAAAAACTGTAATAAAATCCACAACTATTACTTATTTATTCCAAAAAAAGCATATGTTTCTTAGTCTTCTTGATCTGTGGAAGCATAACCATGGAGTATGTGTTTTTCTTTGTCATTTATTTGCAGCTGTTGCATTCATTACAGTTTTTTTGGCCTGGGCATCTGAGTTACTATTTTAATATCAACCTAAGCAAATGAGGAATAAAACCGCCAGCTTATAAAACCACAAGTTATTATTATGTCATTGGAAAGTTCAAAAATAATGCGTGTACGGCTCAAATAAATAGGCAGAATTTCATAGTAGATTTGAATAATAAATACTTAATAAAAATACATTTGTACTGAGGGGGTCATTATAATGGATGTTCAGGACTGTTTTATTTAAAAAAAGAATAAAAATAAATAAAATTTTAATCACCGCAGTAGAGTGCATTCAAAATGCCATGGCAAGAGCCACAAAGAAGTATCAGTCCCTGGTCTATCCCTGCCTTAACATCAGGGTTATTATGATTCCAGGAGAAGACCTGAGTGGGTCAAACCTCATCCTTTAGGGAACAGCACTGATTACAGACTCGGTGTCCTGAGCACGGTGGGGTTGAAGCAGGTTACACGACAGATGGACAAGCAGCTCAGACAAATTCAGATGACAAGAGACAGGCAAAGAGTGTCAGAACTGCATTTAGCAAAAAGGCTTCACTAGAGCATGATCCCAATGGGGTTTCATCTCCCTTTTTAATCAGGATTTTATTCTGTATTTTACAAGGTGCTCATAATATTCTGGATTTCATTGTTAGTATTACAATATCTCAGAGTCTCGGGGTAAAATAAAAAAAAAGCAGTCACTGGGAGGAACAGAATGAGAAAAAGCTTATTATGTAGATAATGTGGATTTTATGGAATTCCAGAAACATGAAAGTTGTACATTTATTTACCATTGCAATTTTTTGTATCCCACTGAATATACTGGCCTCTATCAGAAGACTCTTGAGGTTTAGCTAATTAATATGCCACGGACCCACTGCATCTCTCTTGGCTAGATGTTTTTTTTATTTATTTATAGTTCACTTTTTAATTGAGCATTTTATTCATTTCAAGTTTAAAAAGCACATTTTTCAAAAAACAAACATAAACTTTCTCAACTTTGCCTTTTTGAAAATCACCCTGTGTGTTAAAAAAAGAAAAAGATAATATCACAATTATACTTTTTTTTTTATTGTGAATGGTAAGGTAATTTAAATATGAAAAGATTTATATATATATATATATATATATATATATATATATATTTATTTTTAATTTTATTTATTTATTTTTTGATAACCTTAGCCATTTTATATGAAAACCATAAATGGAAAGGTAAAAATATCTTCTTCTTTCAGCTGCTCCCATTAGGGATCACCAAATCAGATCATCCGTCTCCATACTACTCTGTCCTCTACATCTGCCTCTTTCAAACCAACTACTGTACATTCATGTCTTCCCTCACCACATCCATAAACCTCCACTGTGGCTTTCCTCTTTTCCTTCTTCCTGGGGGCTCCATCCTCAGCATTCTCCTACTGATATACCCCATGTCCTTCCTCTGCACATGTCCAAATCATCTCAATCTAGCCTCCCTTAACTTGTCTCCAAAACGTCATACATGCGCTGTCCCTCTAATTAACTCGTCTCTAATCCTGTCCATTCTCGTCCAATAAAAATCTAATCTTTAACTCTGCTCCCTCCAGCCATACCTCCTGTCTTTTGGTCAGTGCCACTGATTTCTGCAGATTTCTCCTACAGCTCTTTATATGCCTTTTCCTTGGCTTTCGCCACATCCCTCTTAACCTGCTGATGCATCTCCTTGTACTCCTGTCTTCTTTTCTTATCACTGTCGATCCAAATTCTGTTTTGCTAACCTCTTTTTCATTATGCTCTCCTGAACTTCCTCATTCCACCACCACATCTCTTTGTCTTCCTTTCTCTTTTCAAATGTCACACCAAGTACCTTTCTAGCTGCCTCCCTTATAACTTCTGCAGTAGTTGCCCAATCATCCAACACCCCTTCACCACCACCGAGCCCCTGTCTGACCTTTCTGTTCTCACTCTTCTTCACCTTCAAAACCATGCCACAGACCACCATCCGATGCTGTCTAGCTACACTGTCTTTTGCCAACACCTTACAGTCTTCAGGTTGCATCTCCTACATAGAACATAGTCCACCTGTGTGCACCTTCCTCCACTTATAAACGTCACCCTATTATCCTTTTTCTTCTTAAAATAAGTATTTACCAATGCCATTTCCATAATTTTTAGCAAAATCTACAACCATGTATCATTTTACATTATTCTCCCTATGACCATCACCTCCTCATCACCTTTGGTACCTTTCAACATTCCCATTAAAGTCTGTCCCAATCACTAATCTTTTTCCTGGGTACCACTTCATCTAACTTACTCCAGAATGTTTCCTTTCTTCTCCATCTCAAAACCCACTTGTGGAGCATAAGCACTGATGACATTTATCATCACCCTTTCAACTTCCAGCTTAATGTTCATCACCCTATCAGAAACTCTCTTCACCTCCACTACACTCTTACTGTACTCTTCCTTCAGAATCACCCCTACACTATTTCTCTTTCCATCCACACCATGATAGAACAGTTTAAACCCACCTCCAATGTTCCTGGCCTCACTCCCTTTCCACTTGGTCTCCTGAACACACAACATATCTATCTTTCTCCTCTCCATCATATCAGCTACCTCTCTTCCTCTACCAGTGATAGTACCAACATTTAAAGCACCCACCCAAACCTCCACTCTCCTACACTTCTGCTTTCCCTGCCGTCTCTGTAGACGTCTTCCTCCTCTCCTTCTCCTTCTTCGGCCAACAGTAGCCCAATTTCCACCGGTTCCCTGTTGGCTAACAATACCTGTCACAGTCGCTGGGCCTCGACCAATCCTGTATGAATTTCTAAATCGTGGCCATATATTTGATTTTGCACGTTTTATGCTGGATGCCCCTCCCAACGCAACCCTCCCCATTTATCCGGGCTTGGGACCGGCACTAGGAGTGCACTGGCTTGTGCAACCCGAATGTCTGGGTCAGATAGAAATTAAAATAAAACAAAATAATTTTCATATTCAATATCCAACAACACAAACTTTTCGGAAAGCAAACCATTAGCAAAAATGGTCTTAAAGTACATGTTTTTGGGCAAATATATGCATTTGCCCATATAATTTGGAACGGCACACACGTTTCTATAGAGGGCGTCATGGCTGACAATGCATATCAGAGCAGAAACCGATTCCATGAGTTTAAAGTAAGTGCCTGCAGAGCTCAAGCGCAGTATTGTTGCAAGGCACGGATCTGGAGAACGCAAGTTCTGCTGCACTGAAGATTCCGAAGAGCACAGTGAGCTTCATAATTCTCGAATGAAATAAGTGTATGTTTTGTTGTTGTTTTTTTTAGGAAAAAGTACTTTGCATTTTACCCCAAAAGTTTTCCAATTACCCAACAAAGAATTTAAAATAAATAACCTGGATTTTCAAAATAACCTTTCAGGCCTTTCTTAAGAAAATAATAATAATAAACATTTTTGTAACACATCTGGGGGAAATGAAACCAAACCACACAAGCTGAACTATTTGCTTCATGAATCTAATGCAGTGTCTTCATCAGTAGGTTTATGTAACGGAAGCAGTCCATCTCTTTTCTTTCACTGAGACTTTAATGGTTCTGTTTGCTTTTTGAAGGAGCCAATCACAGTTCAACCAAAAGGTCAGTTTCACTCTTGAGAAAGAAAAGATGGGCAGTGTACTGAAGAAAGAATTGATCTAGGAAATAAAATCCTTCTTTCTGCACGCTGAAAACCAAATGCCAACAACATTTATTTAAATGAATGGCGCAGTGAATCATGAGTTTCTGTGTGCAATTATTTTCTCGGCTATAGGTACGTGCAATGAATGGACAAAATGTGACATTTTCTTGTTTTAATCCAGAATCATATTTATGGTGTGTATAAATGTGGTTTGTATGCACTTGTAATATAAGTCCCAGTATTATCTAATTTTCCTGGATTGAATTTACATTTATCTATTTAGTGTAAAACATTTATTTTTTAAGTCAAAAGGGTTTCATTCAAAAAATCAACAGTGGTTTTTAAGCAGTCCAAGGATTTCACTTACACAGAAGCTTTTTCCACTCAGCCTCTCTTGCAGCTTTGCATGTTGGGGAAACCAGCATCATTCAGATACTGTATGTATATTTGGATTTATTACTCTTCTGAAGGTACACATGCATGTATGTACACAATGTCTGAGGAAAGCTCACAATATCATGACAAGACTGCCTTCATCCAGCACACAGAGTGGTTATTAAATTGCCATCAGGCAGACATTAGTGCAGGAGCATTCAATACGGAACGAGCAGGCTGAAGAACAGCTACTACCTGCAGGCTGTCAGGATAAAACTTAATCCAGTCATAACTCCTTCCCCTTCTTTACTCATGCACCCAGTACCTCCCACACAGAGGTCACCTTAGTGACAGCTTAAGAACCCTCATGGAGAATCTCTTCACCTCTTTCTATTACTTCTGCAATATTTCTTAGGAAGCAGCTTTCACTTTACCTCTGCTAAGTCCAGACTAAGTCTGGTCTCTGTGCAGTATTTATTTATATATCAATCTTAATGATTGCACACTACAAAACCACTAGATCTAATTTAATTGCATATAAACTTTGTACTGATGCCTTGTATGCTTTTGATACTCTAGTATGTGTATAGAAGTCTGTTGGAAAAACACAGTCATAATCATAACTGTTTGCATGTCTACATGTTTGCTTGCTGTCTGCATGTGTGCTGGAAATGTTCTTTTTCTTAGATCTGCAAGATGTACAGTATATGTTTTGGATCTGATTTACTCAATAAAGTGATAAAAAAAAAAAATGTAGTTTGGACAGCAAATACCTGTTAACCTGTTCAATCAGCCGTAAACAATTAAACCCATTACCAAGTGGTTTCCTTTAGAGATTGTAAACATTACTACTGGTGTTTAATAAAAACCAACATGTGATCCAAATGGGGGGAGTGGTGGCTCCAGCGGTTAAGGCGCTGGGTTGCTGATCGGAAGGTCTGGGGTTAAAGCCCCGGTATCGCCAAGCTGCCACTCTTGGGCCCTTGAGCAAGGTCCGTGACGTGGGAGTGACGTGGGGCCACCTTCCCGTGGGCTTACCACCTGCAGGAGGGACCGTAAGGGACTGTGCTGTGAGGATTGGGCAGCAGTCGAAGGCGGGGGCCTGCTTAGACTGCTGCCCCCGCGACCCGGATTACGGATAAGCGGGAGAAAATGATGAATGAATGTGATCCAAATGTGTTCTTTATACCAAATGCAACAAATTCCTGGTAGAGGGCCAGCAGGAACATTACAGTTTCCATTAAAACCAATACAATTCTCAGTGTAGCTATTGAAACCACTATACACTATATTGCCAAAAGTATTGAGTCACCTGAACTTTCCTGCTATATGTGGTTCTTTTCCAAACTGTTACCACAAAGCTGGAGGCGCTCAATTGTATAAGATTAGATGCGCTATAATAACATTTTGCATTCACTTGAACTTGGAAACCTAAAACTGTTTCAGCATGGCAATGCACAAATTGACCTCCTTGAATATATGGTTGACATGCTTTGGAGAGGAAGATCTTGAGTGGCCTGCTATAGAGCTCTGATCTCATCCATACTGAACACCTTTGGGATGAATTGGAAGGCTGACTGCACCCCAGGTCTCCTCACCTACATCAGTACCTGCCTTTCATAATACCCTAATGCCTGAAGAACACAAATATCCATAAGCACACTCCAAAATCGAGTGGAACATCTTCCCAGAAGAGTGGAGGGAATTATAAGAGCAAATTGGGTGTAATGCAATGTTTAAGAATCGTATTTATGAACAGGTGACCCAATACTTTTGGCAATATGGTGTACATCTTATAGGGGTTTCTATTGTTTTTCTTTTTTTTCCCAGCAGGACGAGCATGACAGCTGCACATAGCTACTATTTATTTTATTCACCTTTGGCTTCTTTTTACTTATTTTTAATTGCATAATTATCCAGGAATACACACTCAACATACTTATATATTCTGCATAATGCCTATTGTATGTATATAAATATAAATATATAACTCCATAACTCTTTACCCAGAAGCTGTCACTCAGAGAAGGATGCATTCCCTTTTGGGAGCTTGGTTCCCTGCTAAGGTTTTTTCCTCATCTGTCTTTAAATGCAAGCAAGCCGATAAAATGCAATTGGATAAAACCAGCATGGAGCATGGAATAATCGAGCATTTGTTTATTGATAATATTGTATACTAGGGGTTGAATTACAGGGAGACAACATCAAGCTAGGATAAAACTAAATCAGAACTGTAAAACACTCACACAACTTGTCCTTCCATTCACTGGTGGATTGCAGACGAGTATTTTGTGTTCTGGAGTGTGGGGTATCAAACGGGAGTAAGAATTAATATTCTGCACAGTTGTGTATTAATAGTTTTAGTTTAAAAAAATTTATAAAATGAATAAAGGAGGGAACATGTTATATTTAGGGATTCGTTCCTGTTGTTTTTTAAAAAACCCAATAGTGCAGATTTGTAATAGTCAGTAAAGCAGCTTAATTTCTTTAATGACATTACATTCATTTCCATTTCCTCAAGCTTTGCCTGTAGAACTGGTCATTCAATTTAAATACAATTCAATTCATATGTATTTGTATAGAACTTTTTTACAATGGACAATGTCTTAAAGCAGCTTTCCACAGATAATGTGGTTAGAAAGAATCATTAAGATTGTTCTTTATAAGTGCTAGTTTGTCTCTTATTATATGCTGTACACTATATAAGATTGTGTTACTACATTGTTACACATTTCACATTTTCCTAGCAGATGATTATTGATTATGTGTACATGCTCACAATAATAATACACACCACGGTATTAAAAAAATAATCAAGGACTTACCAGACAGCACCTGGGCACAATCAGGAAACAGGCTGGTGACAGGACGGAGGAGACAAAACTAAGATAGTCACACAAAGCTTGAGAACAGCTGTGTGTTTAGAATAAATCATATCAGGCAGTTTTTCCTTTGCCACTGTCGGGAGTCAGAGGATTTCTCATTAGGGATGTAAATCTATATCTAGATTTCAATAAATTTGCTTTGTGAAAATGTTAATTATTAAAAGCACCTTACATATATTTCTAAAGAAGAAGTGAATTGCATCATATATTGTAGAAGCCACAGATACTGATTTATCCCTTAATCAATAAGTGCTTAATAATGACCCATAACTGTAACCTTGGGCCGTGCTCAGCATCATCTTCACGCCTGGCTTTTTTCAGCAGGATGTTGCTGACCATACATAAAGTCCATGAAATCAACATCAGTCCCTTGCGCAACATTCAGCAACTTTTTTGGCTCAGGTGGATGCCTGATCATTTAATGTGACCTGAGCTGTAAATCCCATGAGGCAGAATGTGGTGTGAAGGTCTAAGAGATATCCTGTACCATCGATCTAAAGCGATGCAGGAATCACTAGACCAGAATTGCTAATCCTACAAAGCAAAAAGAAAAATGTTAGTTTGACTGATATCGAGAAGCTAAGCATAAAGACAGAGAAGTCTGTGTGCTGGGGTGTCAAATAAATGACATCATCTTCTTTCTCATGGCTCTCCATTGACAACTGATAGTATTTTTTTTTTCTAAAAAAAAAGTAGTTATTTAGTATAAACTGAATCCATATAGGCCACTTGATATCAACTCAGACATCTGGAACAACTGGAACCCGCAGTATTGTTGTGCTTCAAGTAATTCTCTAATATTTCAGGTTACATTTGTTACAGAATCAGTTAGCGGTCTTGTTTATTTTTCCTCCAGTAAACAGTTAACCAGTTTTGGTGTTTGCTTGATACAGAGCCTGTGTAAAAAAATCCATGCTGTTTCTAGAAAATAAGCATAATAAGTGGTAATTATTAGGTAGTATTTAGTAGGGATTTGTTTTATGTTTCTTATATAATAAAAGTATGTACTGTATGTTTGAACTGCTTCTCTTTAATGTTAATGTGAAAAACACTGGGCAGATGCAGGTACAGGGTTGGGCAGGGCGAAAAAACACAATTGCAATAGTTCAAAATGGGATTCAAAAGACACACAACGGGTTATGCATATCAAGAGCAAGGTAATCAATCTATTCAAATGTAATGGATGGACATTCGATGCCACCCAGATGAAGATAAGTTCCCTTTTGAGTATCATTAACATCTAGGTGAAAATTAGTGTCAAATCACCTACTGGTATGAAAAAAACCTCTGAGAAGAAATGTGCAAAACTCCATGGATTTCTATCATTTCAGCTCAGGTTTGAAGCACGAACCCTGGAGTTATTACTTGATGAATCTACCCATCCAGATCATTGGGTAAAATTGATCAGAATTGTTACAGACAGAATACATTTTGTTGTATTTTGACATATTTTGGACATACACACGTTTAGATTACTGATCATTTCTATTAATTATACCACACTTGAATACATTGACAATTTCTTTCACTTCAGATGTTTACTTTTAGTAATAGCTCTAAAATGAAAGGCAAATGTAAGACACAATTTTTTATTTTTTTTATTTTTTTGGGGGGGGGGGGGGGGTAAATGCTATCAAATATATTAATATTTGGATATTTTGGGATTTTCAATTACTTGTGACAGAAAATACACGGATTGTTATGTTATGACTGATGCTGAGGCTGAATCTATCCCAGGCTGTTTAAATCTACATTATTCTACTTCATTGTTTAATTTTCAAAGTTGAATTTATTAAAAGTTAGGAACTATAAGCATAAAGAAACTAAACTCTTAGATTACAGTCAACTTTGAAAAAGATTTCATTTGCCCTGAAATGACACACAGACATGCCTTAATAAATGCATAACACACACAGAATACATATCTGTTTGTACTCTCCAGCTACAACCTATTTAAAAACCTGTCTCTGTTTCTAACCAAGTCATTTATATGCAGCAGAAATTACACTTCTTTCCTTTTTCATTATATTGTTTGTCATGTTTATTCCAGAAGATATTTTTTTTTATTCTTAAAGCCTGCATTCTCAGAAGTCCCGGGTAGCTGCTTTTTCACATGTGAATAGGGTGGCAATGGTACTTCAGTGGCGTTTTCTAATCAACTTGACACAACAGGATGTATTCAGGTGCTTAGAGGATGGCTTTGTTGGCTGCCCTCAATTTCTTGTGCTGAAACGCAGAGGGAAGAATTGCAACCCTCTTGAAAAAGCAGCAGGTTTAATATGGGTGTAATTAAAGACTGAGTTGAGAGGCTAAGCTCATGTGTCTGCGCACATTCGCTTGTAAAGCGCCCAAGAGTGCACATTGTTGCAGGAGCAGCATGGCAAAGTACATACGTTCAGCATTTGATTATTATTTGTAAACATATGGCATAGTTATTTAAATGTTACTTCACGTGTACTTTGTGATTCCTACATTTACTGTAAAATGAGGCCTAAAATTGCCTACAGCTGTTTTCACAACTGTGCTGCACCAGATTCGTGTGTAAGTAATACAATAGTTAGTGCAGCCTGCAGGGACGTCTGCATTTATGCTGATGCCATTTTAAACCTGCTGAAACAATCTTATTAACGAAGCCTATTTTACAGTGACTAATGACCTGCAGTGTGTTATCCCTACAGCCGAGTACGTTTACGTTTTTTACTGCAATACATTATCACAGGTAGCTTTGAAAAGAAATACACAGAAAACAAAAACAATGCTAGTTATAATAATTAAAAGTAAATTATCCACTGTATGTCGAAATTATTTAATTAACTTTGTTTTGGTTACATCCTGTTATGCAATCTTGGGTTTTAGAAATAAAAATAAATGACTGTATGTATAATATTATTATTATTATTACTATTATTATTTATTTATTTATTTATTTTGTATCATCACAAATTGTTGATAAAAAAATAGATATGTAATTAGCTTGGGAGCAACTTTATGAGTATGAAATTGAACCAACAAACAAGTGAATAAATAAGTATATAGATATCAGCTTATAATTATATTTGATAATATATAATTTTATATGCTTTGTAAGTGACTTAAGACATTAGAAATATGCTACAAATCTAATTAATTAATTTAAAATAATTGCCAGACCATCAAGTTTTACTTATAGAGAAATTGAATAATTAACTTTTGTAATTACAGGTGGGAAAAAAACACTAGAAACTTAATCATAAAATATATTTAGACTAGTAGCAATAATTATCTCCTGTTTGTGAAAACAAAGTTGGAAAAAAACATCTCTGAAAGATATTAATGATAGACAATTAAAAGAAATAAAAATAAATCTTATTATCTAATTTCTCAATATAACACAATGTAGCAGTTATTATGGAGAGTGAATGTAGTGTACAGTCAAACCCTCTATGGATTCTGAGTGACAAAGAAAAAAAAACTAAACAAGAGAAATTATGTAATGTTAGAAAAACATCACTGGACATACAAGTTTACAATGACACAAAATGTCAACAATAAAACAAAATTGTAATTCATTTTTAATTCTATTAACCATCTGTGACTTTACCGGTTTTGCTTCCTGTTATTGAATTTATTTATGTTCTTTATTTTATCTTCATTGTCAACTTGCGCACTCAACCGCAACTCATTCAATCTGTAGATGCACCAAAACCTGGTTGATAAAAAAGATTTAACAGAGCTGAGGCCTTTATGTATGAAGGTTGGAATGTTATCCAGATTTCCTTTGTCCTATTTAAGAGCTTTGAATTTCTTTAATTTTTTTAACTCTCCTTAATATTTCCTATAATTCAGATTCATCACACGAACACCCCATGACCTGACTCTACTGCTGTGCTAATGCTCACGTCGACATGGTTGAACGCTCAGTACGCCTCCACTTTATCCCTATTTAAATTACTCTGGCAAAGCTGCAGCCAGATGTTTAGCGCCATACTTTTTTTAAATCTGTTGTATTTTTGCATCGGAAGTCATTTATACTTTAGTCATTCTTATCATTATTCTGATATCTTAAAATACTGCACAGTAAAATCTTTTAAGTGGCTGAAACTGCAATGAGCAACTTAAAATGGTGAGTAAGTACTCAAGTATGGGAACAGAATGTATTATTTGCAATAAAAAAAATCTTCGCTATAGTTTAATATTGGGGTCAATACACAGGCCAGCCGACATTAAAGAACATATCCACAATTAGAAAATTGTAGCACAGCATTCACGAATGCACAATATGATTGGCAAGAAGAAACACCAAGCAGGTAAACACTGAAAGGAAATCTACAAATTGTAAGAAAAACAATGGAGACAGAACCAACAGTAAAACTAAACTAAAAATCCATACTCAAAGCTTGTAAGAAGAGAACAAAAATCCAAGCTAGCTGCATTAAGAACTATGACTTGCTTGCTCTGATGGGCGTGGTCTCTTCCAGGATGCCCTACCACAAACCACAGATGGTTAATAAGTGGTTTGAGAAGGATAAACTGATGTAAATTATATCTACTGTCACCAGTTATAGACTTATGGGATATTTAGAAATGATGTATTTATATTATATTATAATGTAACAGATATTTACATCTTTGCATCTCAGATGCAAATTTAGATGCAGATTTAAGAATTTGGGGTAAATGTGACATGCAAAGACACACCTACAAGCTATTTATTCATGAATTGTCTCTTTAGTACTATGGGGTAGGCAAACATTGATTGGATGGCAGTGAGCTTTGACTACTGTAAAGATGGAAAGGATTTGATGTGACAATGTGAGCTTTGTTTCTTTACACTGAAGCAAATTCATATTATACTTATTTATTCAGACTAATCCAGGTCAAAGTACATCTGAATTGTAAATAATATATTGTTAAACAGTACAGTTTACACACCAAGTATTACAGAATTTCACACCAACTATTAATAACATCATTATGAACCACAGTCATGTCCCTCAGTTTTCAGGGCTTTTTTGTAAATTTTACTTTTCCGTGTATTCTGCTTTCTGTTGGGAGCTGAAATAAAAGCAAATTGTGGGGTTTCTTTGCAGATTCTACAGCAAAGGAAATGCAAAAGTGTAAACGTTTCTTTTTTTAATCTTAGTAATTGTTTTCAACTGTTTTGGCTAACCTGTTAAATGTCCAGGTTTTTTTTTTTTTAAGTTTGTTTTGTAAATGTCTTTGTAAGTGTATCCGCAACCAAATAAATTTCTTTTTTCTTCTACTGAGCCACTGTGGAATAACAAAACAGTTAATAAATCCACACAAATATATTTGAATTTGTGCAGTTTTGCTACAGATGTGAGTTGTAAGCTCTGACTAGCGTGTAATATCTAGAATCTGATTGGATAGAATATATATATTATTAGAATATATATATTCTTGAACTAGATTATATAGGAATATAAGTCAGCTAAGTTGATATAGTTTGGGCAGGCAAATGTAAAAAAAAAAAAAAAAAAGAGGATTGATACACTTGTGTATTTTTAAACACTAGTTAGCTTGAAGCGCGCCGAGGATATGCTTGCTTCACATACAAGTTTAAATCCTTCACCGGGAGCAACGCCGAGAAGCAGACACAGAGCTAGACAGTGTCTCAATGCCTCCTCAACAAAATACTCAATGAAAGAAAATCTTTCGAAAGAAAGGTGTTCATCACTTTAGCTCAATTGCTTTAGAAGCTGCAGTATGCAGAGGCATGTCTTTTCTATTATTTTGCACAATATCAGCATTCTGATTTGATACCAAATAAATACAAAGTCTTTTAGAACTTGTCATATAGGTTTCAATAGTATAAAGGAAATAAAATGGGTTATAGTTTGATGAATAGTGTGTGTTCCTCCTATTAGAGGCCAATAGCCTTGACAGGAATAATCTGGCAACCATCTTCAACAAGCGGACTGATAGAGGCACAGACAAAAGCAAAGAATTTTATTTTATTTTTTAAATCAAGGTTGCATTAAAAGTTTCATCAACTTCTGTGTCTGAAAATCGTTCCAGCGGATGTCTGACCTTAGTAGAAATCAGTACAACTTATTGCGTGGGATATTGAATGTGGTGGTGGTGAAGGAAAAGCGGCAATATCGGAGTCACTGTTGCCAGTCTAATTTACTGGTTTGAAATCACTCCGGATTACCAGTAAGCCAGAGCTGAAGTGTAACTTGTGCATAACCTAGCAACATGGGGAATAAATGAGCAGTGTTCAGTTGATAAAATGTGACATTGGTCTATGCAAACCAATATTGATTTGAGCAAGACTGAACATTTCTTATATTTGCCACTGTGTATCCTTGAGTATAGGTTTCACAGAGTTAGCAGATGCTGGATTTTCTATAGTTCCTGGATATGTTTTTGGATGTTTAACTGAAAAATGTGTAATCATGAGGTGACATAAAGTGTTTCAATGGAATCCATGAAGTGCCAATTACATAACCCTTTCATGACACTTGAAATACAACCACATTGGTAAAGACAAAATATCATGCTAGTTTCTTTCATTTTAGAACATATAATCCCATAAAAGTTCATTTTAGCGTTAGTCATTATAACCAGGAACTGAAATGAACTCCTTTAAAGTCATAATTCTGTAAATAAATATACTATACCACCAACTGTTTTAAATACCTGACCAATATGCAATTTAAAAAAAAAAAACTTTACCTACCATTTATTGTCATAATAACCATTTCTTTTAGAGTTTGTGACACAGCTGTAGGGATTTTTGCTCATACAGCTACTCGAGAATTACAGAGGCCAGGTACTGATGGTGCTTGAGGCACACTGGGGTGCAGCTATTGTTCCAATTCATCCCAAATTATAATGCAACTTGATATAAACACATTCTATGCAATTGTGTACTTTCATCATTATGAGAACAATTTGGGGAAGAACCACATATAGGTGTGATGGACCGGTGTTCACAAACGTTTGGCCAACGAAATGAATTGTGGCATAACAAGGTGTCATTAGAATCCAAATAAAGCAAAGATGAAAGCATGATACAGTGCAAAAAAAGACTTATTTAACTCATATACCAATATTACATAGTGGTCCAAAACCTAAAAAATAAATAAATAAAAAACACTTGCAGGTGTATTGACTAATGCAAACAGCAAATGTTGATTGAACTTGTCTCATAATATGTGAGACATATTAATACAAAAATCAAGGGGGTGAATATACAAAAAACAGTAGCCCGATAAAAGTATATTTGTAGCCTGTATTGCCATGAACTTTAACATATTAATGTACGTATGTATACTGTGTGTGTGTGTGTGTGTGTGTGTGTGTGTGTGTGTGTGTGTGGAGGAAAATTAACAATAACTGTGCATGTTCATGTCTTTATGTTCAGAGTATTAAAATATACTTTATTTAAAAACTCTTTGTGGAGTGTATTTATTGATTCCTTAATAAAATAATTGTTCCAAAGAACATCATGTCCTTATTCTGACAACAGAATCTCTTAATTTTCAGAAAAGATTCTGAAGCCTTTAACAAGCCACAATAGCAATTTTTAGGGCATGCGAAATGAGTGGCCTAATTTTACAAAAGTGCATTTCATCAAACCCCTGTGGAGAAGACGACTGTACACATAATGAATGTGAGTGTTCTTCTGAGGTCTGCGTGGCACACAGTGCAAATTGTTTCTCAAAAACAAAATGTAGAAGCTTTTAAAAGAACAACGCATCACGCATTTTCCAATGTGTAACCGAACAAAAAACTTGACCATGCGAGAAGCCAGAATAGCTACAAATTATTCAAAAAAATTCATTGCACAAACTAAAAAACATGTTTAGTCTGTATTATCTCAGAGGATTGATTATTTACGAAACTTGTGCACATCACTGAGTGGTGTCTCTTTTCTGTAGGAACCACTTGATTTCTAGCAAAGTGATTTTGTATCATTAAGCTCATAGCTAGGGCTCACAGTTCATTCATTGCCGAGTCGTACGACCTTAATCCGCTTTAAATCTACAGTTTCCATCCGATAATAGAATCCTGTCAGCATTAATCTAATCACGTGTGATCCATCACTTTCAAAAGCGGACTTGCTTCGCTATAGAAATGGGATTTCCCAATACCACCAAAGGCTGCCTTTCTGAACGAACCACACAGTCCTCAATTTTGTTAGCAGATAAATAAATAAACGCAAGGATGGTTTGCTGAAAAAAAAAGGAACATATTTTTGAACAGCTGGTGCCAGTGAGCAGAATCTTAAAAGCCTGTAACTGCTTTGTACTAAATAAAAACAGCCAGTTATGAATCCCTTGCTCCAATGCTGTTATTGACTAATGCAAATACAAACAATCTAAGAAACGAAAAGTTGACAAAGCCGCATTGTATTTACTGTGTGACAGGATGTAGCGTTGTTTTGGAACGATGCCCACCATGTTAATATTTCATTTTGATGAACTCACCTGAATAAGTGATTTAGTGCAGTGAATTACATTGTAGGTTGTTCTCGGGTAAGCTATTGCATTTTCTGGGGGGGGGGGGGGGGGGCTGACTACGTTTTTTCTTGATAAAGTCAATTGGCTTTTATTGTCATTTCAGCCATATAGGGTTGGTACAGCACTGAAATGAGGATTGTCGTGCTGCATAAGACAGGACACAGCACAAAATTACACAGAACATGACAATACTAAGACAAGCAGTCCTACACTCATGGCTACATTAATTGCAAGTTTGTGCAAACTACACAACTACAAGAACACTGAATTATTGTGCAGCGCTAAGCAGTACACAGAGCTAATGTGGACATAGAATAAAGTGCAAAGGCTTTTTAAATCCTGCATATCAAAACATTTTAACGGCTTTAGTTGCATTTTTTTTGTTGTGCAAAATCTGCAAACAAGGTGTGTTCAGTCTTTCTGTTTTAAGGTGGCTGAAAGCTTGGGGGAAGAAGCAAAAGACAACTAGTTATTTTAGACATCTTTTAAAAATCACATCAATCAAGTTACAAAAACAGCCTTCTTTCACCTTAGAAATATTTCTAAGCTAAGAAATATGTTATCTATATCTGATGCAGAGAAGCTCGTCCATGCGTTTATGACCTCTAGAATAGACTACTGTAATGCATTACTAGGTGGATGTCCTGCATCATTAATAAACAAGCTTCAGTTAGTTTAGAATGCGGCAACAAGAGTTCTTACTAGGTCAAGAAAACACGATCATATAACCCCAATCTTATCGTCCCTACATTGGCTTCCTGTTAAGTTTGGAATAGTCTACAAACTACTGCTACTCACTTATAAAGCACTAAATGGTTTGGCTCCCATGTATCTATCCAGTCTTTCAACACGCTACAATCCGTCACGCTCCCTGAGATCTCAAAACTCTGGGCTTCTAGTAGTTCCTAGAATAGCAAAGTCCACTAAAGGCGGTAGAGCATTTTCACATTTAGCTCCTAAACTCTGGAATAGTCTTCCTGACAGTGTTCGGGGTTCAGATACACTCTCCCAGTTTAAGTGTAGATTAAAAAAATATCTTTTTAGCAAAGCCTACACATAACACACATCACACACATCACATCATAACCTTGTGCTCCAGAACATCTGATCACATGCACATTATCAACTTGTGCTGTTAATATCATGAACAGCAGCTACGCTAATTCCTCTCCACTGCTTCTCTTTCTCTCCCCATCCCGAGGCATCCTGAGGTTTGGCCAGCTCCAGTCACGTCCCACCTCGTGAAGATTGTGGACCTATGGATGATCATGGAGAAGTAGATGCCGAGTGTTTAAAGGCGCTGGCATGGAGAAGCTGATGCTGGATCTATGATGATCACAAATTGTTCTGTATTGTTGAAAGATTTATGACCAAACTCTTGATGTCACCCAAATGAGGATGGGTTCCCCTTTGAGTCTGGTTCCTCTCAAGGTTTCTTCCTCATATCATCCAAGGGAGTTTTTCCTTGCCACTTTCGCCACGGCTGCTCATCAGGGACAAACGCACACCATTCACCTTCACTGTTGTTTTCTGTAAAGCTGCTTTGAGACAATGTCTGTTGTGAAAAGCGCTATACAAATAAACTTGACTTGACTTGACAACTAAAGTTAAAGGAAAATCATTAAAACAAACAAGCAAACTAATAAATAAATGATTTAGGTGGAAAAAAGAGGAATTACCAATCAATACATCTAACAAGGAAAAAGAAAAATTATGAATCTTGGTTAGGTATCTTGTGAAAAAAAAAAAAATAATAATCTGCACAGAGTCTCAACTTTAACATTAGCTTTATTGTTAATTATACTTTTAATAAAGTGTTAAAATGTGTACATTTGTAAACATTTTGGTGACTGTTTTTTATACTTCCTACCATTTTTTACGGCATTGCTAGTTTGCATTGTGTGATGCTGTAATGTACCGTAATCGGACACAGGGCACAAATGTGTATAACATACATCACTTTAAATATATAGACTTCAGGAAACATTGCAAGAATCAAGTTACAAGTATGAGGGGTTTTCACAGACATGTTTCAATCTTTTCCAAATAAATAAACTAATTAAATTGAGCTGGTTTAAACTTATATGTTAATTTAAAGAGTGCCAGTGACCTATCAGACAAAACTGTCCAAAAATACTGTACTTCCTACTGTACATATACTGTAGTCTCCTTTAAATTAAAACTAAAACTACTAACAGACACTGACCTTTTCATCCACTGTGCATGTTTGAGCTCTTGCACTCTGTAAGATTGTAGAGAAAAGAATTTTAGCAGCACATTTGAGTAGGAATGCATGTCATTGGGTGTTGCTTTTAGCCAATGGTGGACAGTTACAAAGAAAATTTTATTTGTCTTTGTACTTAAGTTGTTTTTTGTGTATCTGTACTCTACTGAAGTATTTCCATTTAGGTAGACTTTGACTTTACTTTACTACATTTTAAAGTCAAATATCTTTTTACTATACTTTTTACTCAACTACATTTTGCGAAAAAAAATAAATAAATAAACGTAACTGGTCAAACACTCAGCAAGACACCAATCAGGGTAGAGCACACGTTCGGCTAATAACTTGTTTTGATCGCTGCCTGGTGGTATGTACTTAGCATGAGCATGCAGTTTAGCATCAGTTCAACAGCAAGCGGAACGATGAAGAAGGTATGAAACTTCTGACTCTAACTTGCCTTATTTGCGTGTTTTTTTTTAAAGTAGACGAATAGGAGGTTTGGGGTTCATTTTAATTTTAATGGATATCAATCAGTGTTTGATTAATTAATATTATTCTATTAATACTGTAGATTGGTGTGCTAAGAGTAACATTTCTAAGAGTTTTCACATAAACTGAGTTGATTAAGCAAATAGTCTTGTCACAAAAATTACAAAAAGGAACATTATAGACATAATATATGACAGTACGTTGGATACTTATGTACATTTAAAGGCAAATACTTTTGTTCTTTTACTCAAGTGAAATTTCAGATGGTGCACTTTTACTGAAGTAAAATTTTATCTCTACTTTGACTGAAGTACATGGTTTGTGTATTTAAGCTAATAAAAGAACTATTTTTACTTCCTGTCTTATATTCAGTACTTTATCTCTTATACAGTATATGTTACAGTAACAACTGGAATCAAACAATAGTTTTTTGTCATCTAAAGCAGTTGAAGGAAAGTGAAAACTATTCAAACGACTAAAACCAATTAAAACCGGCAAATAGGGTCAGTAAAATGGGCACAGGTTCCTGCAACATGCAGACAAAAATCAGATTTGGCAAGGCAAGAATCAAAATCAAGGATGAATACAGGTCAGCACAATGTAACAAAGGCTTAGCGGTTTAATGAAATATTTTATGAAATGATCATAAACAGTAATGGATAATGTATACTTTACAAGGGTTGTCTCATTTGCCTGTGTGCTTAAATAATTTGTTTGTGTAATTAAATAAATAATTTAAAGTGAAGATAGGATGAGTATGAGTGTGTATGGAAATTTAAGTCTGTGGTGGCTATATTTGGAGTCCATGGTGACTACTGGGAACTGGAGTTGTGCCTGAGTTGAGATCTGATACTTTGAAAGGTAAATTCTTCCTGCAATGGGGTACCTTTATGTTTTTGTTTTGGAGAAAGTGGTAGCTTAGTGGTTAATGCTCTAGGTTACTGATTAGAAGGTCGGGGGTTCAAGCTGTGGCATCGCCAAACTTCGTAACATCGCTGGTATATGCGAAGAAAGAAGTAGCTACTGTATGTGTAGCTAGCTGATTGTAGCTAAGTTGCATTATATAGTACATTGCCTGTAGCTCAGCTCCTGTCCTGTGCTGTAAAGTTTATACAACCTGCATCAAGCAGGTTTCTTGTTCTCTTGCACTGGAAGGCTTATTTGCATTTTTAGTAATTGTGCTTTTCGTGTGTGCAATTGAAATGATTGAGTGATTAAAACTTGCCAGTATGCACCATTTAATTAATCAAGGCTCAAATTTGTGTCTCTTTATACAAAAATTTATGAAGAGTTTTCAAAGGATACAAACCCCGACCCTCCCCACCCATATTTTTATGCATACCACATTATGCTTCTTTACAAATTCTTCTTAAAATAACAATCAATTCATCTGTAGAGACTATTGTTTGTTGTTAGCAGGATTCACACGCATAGGGTAACGTTTTCTAGTAAAATTAGTAAAGAATAAGTTAGCAATTTCAGCTAACTCCATTTCTGAAGTTTAACTGCACCTCCCTCCAGCTGTGCTATTACTCACTGAGGGACACAAGGTTAGAATTAATTTTTTAATCAGATTAATATCTCTTGCCAAAGCCTCATATGCAAACAACATCCCTGTCCCTTAGGAAAGATTCCAGCGGTAACTAAGAGGATGTTTCATTCAGCGAGGCACGCTTGAGCAATCATAGCATAATTATGCCAAAAAACAGAGACAGGTGATAATTGGGACCTATTCCCATTTTCTTTTTGTTTTTCTTTTTTTGTTAGAAGCTGCTGTGTTGAATTCAGGAGGTGTAATTGTAGCTGCAAGACTGAAGTGAATGAAGTGGTTTATCAAGTAGGTCCAAATAGCGTGTCTCTCTGGGAAACAGCAGAGAAAAGATGGCAGTGTTGGTACAGCTTAAAGGAAGCCCTATCGGCACTGACAATGGAGGTTAGTTATGGCCCTGTATAAACAGTAATTACGAGATGACGTCTGAAGGTGACTGACATGCTCAACCACTGTTTTGCTACCAGTAGGCTGTATTCGCTGAAATTTGTCACCGAGCCTCTAGACTCAGCTCATTCTTTACAATGACAAGTGTGGAACAATGAATGTGATGGGGCTATTTTTGTAAAGCGAAAGAAAGAATGGGTTTTAGAAACCAGAAGTCTTTCAAAACGTTACAGTTTTTTTTCCCCTTGTGTGGGTGGTTAGTGCCTAATTATATGAAATGTATGAAATGAATCTGTCTCTAAAAGAACAGAACAGAACAGGAAGAACTGTAGTAACAACTCCATTGATGTAGTACAAACTGTATGATAGCTTGGGTTAAACATTTGGTGGGGGCAGAGCTAGAGATTATTCAAAAAAATGCTTGGATTAAAATATTTGCGAGGTGATTAGTGATGCAAGTGGTAATATTAATACTTATTTTCATGATCTTAGTGAAAACTGATAATTCCCAATATTATCAATATAGTCTGAGACATTGCTAGCATTATAATTATAATTATTATAATTATATTATATATATATATATATATAATTATATTATTATAATTATAATTTTAATAGAAAAAAAAAAATAATTAACGATCACAAACATACATTCACAGTCGTCGGCTCAAAAAAACCCCCCAAAAAAACCCCCCAAAAAAACAGGTTATTTTCTTTACATTTATCAACAATATTTACGATTGTAGTAAAAATTTGTTTTGAGAAAGAATCTCGCTACACTCCAAGCTACGTAAGATTGAAACTAGCTACGGAACAGTCAAATTAGTATTATGATAAAGTATCTAGCTGCATTTATAAAGTATAAAGTATGTAAACAATTAGCTAGGTTACAGTCAAAGTATGTTTTGGATAAAAATAACTAAGTGAACTACAAGCTACTTCTGATTTATTGTAGCAAATCTACAATCAAAATAATTAATTTTAAAAAGATTAATAAAGTAGCTAGCTGCAAACCTCGCTAATCACAATATACAGTACAGGAGCTGAGCTACAGGCAATGTACTATATAATGCAGCTAAGCTACAATCAGCTAGCTACACATACAGTAGCTACTGACAGCAAAGTGAGTAATCTAATTTCAAAATACTCTTGATAATATAGCTAGCTAAGCTCATAGCTACTCATAATTGTAAATAGCTAATTACACTTTTTAATAAAGTAACTTGCTAAACACTTAGCTTCTCTTAATTTCATTTAATTAAGAAACAGTCAAACTAGACTAAAGTAATTAGCAAATTAGCTCATTACACTGAAGCTACTTTGTCAAAGGGAGAAAAATCAATGAATATTTTAATTTGTTGTATAAAATAAAAGATATATATGTATATATGTATGTATATATACATAGAAGTCACATTTCAGCAACCATTTTATTATGTTTTCTCAATGGACAATACTATGGAAATAAAAATTAGAGATACATTATAGAAGTCAATGTGCAGATTGTATACCAGTATAGATTTACTGTCCTCTAAAAATAACAACATACAGCCATTAATGTCTAAATAACTGCCAACAAACGTGAGTACACCCTAAGCGTCACCATCACCTTCAGCTTCAGCTTCCATCGCAAAGTCATGGCTTTGTGTTTGGAGTCATTATTAGGTTGGAAAAAATGTTCTGTTTTCCTACAGTTTCTAAAGGGAGGGCATCATGTTCTGTATCAGAATGTCACAGTACATGTTGAACTCTATGTTTCCCTCAATGAACCACAGCTCCCCAGTACCAGCAACACTCCTGTGGCCCCAGACCATGATGCTACCACCACCATGCTTGACTGTAGGCAAGACACAATTTTCTTTTTTTTACAATGTACTCCTCACCAGGGCATCACCACACATGCTGGACACCATCTGAGCCAAACAAGTTTATCTTAGTCTCATCAGACCAAAGGACATGGTTCCAGTAATTCATACACTTGGACAGATTGTCTTCAGCAGTGGGACAATGACAATGCAAACCGACTTGTTACAGTGTATGGTCTGATCACTGACAAGCCGACCTTCCGTTTCTGCAACCTCAAAGCAATGCTGCTGCACTCATGCATCTGTTATTTTGAAGCCAACTTTTGCACCTGACGCACTGCATAAGGACTCAACTTTTCTGACCAACCTTTGCGAGTCCTGTTCCGAGTGGAACCCATTTTGGAAAACCTCTGTATGACCCTGGCCACTGTACTGTAACTTAGTTTTAGGATGTTACCAATTTTCTTATAGCCTAGGCCATCTTTGTGAAGAGCAACTTATCTAATTCTCAAATCCTCAGCAAGTTATCACTTATATACATATAATGTTCATGCTCATAAATATTTGCATATTCTACATGAATTATATATACTTAACTCAGTTTTTGACACCTAGAATACTTTGATCATTGTTTAATTTAAAATAAAACATAAAGCAGTTATAAGAAAAGTAGTAAAAAAACCCAGTGTAATTAGTTGCTGTTTTTGCTAGTTGTTGCTAGTTAAGTAAGCTACATTCACTATATATATATTTTACCGCTGTACCATTGAGAGCATCCTTACAAACTGCACCCCAATGTGATAAGTCAGCTGCACTGCTTCAGATTGTAAAGCCCTTCAGTGGGTGGTAAAAAAACAGCCAATGAATCATTAGCACTCAGCTACCTACCTTGGAGGACATTCAGAACAAATGCTGTCTGCAAAGCCTGAGGGGCGTTATCAAAGATACCGCTCACCCCAACCATGGACTATTCACCCTTCTTCTATCAGGCAGGTGCTACAGGTGCCTCAGAGCCGCACAAGCAGACTGAAGAGTAGCTTTTTATTGTGATGAACAGTTGATCATCATAGAATGGTAACAAATACACTACTGTCACTTTCTATGTTTTTTGCACGGCTTTATTCACTATGCATTTTGCACCATCCATAACTATGTTTATTACTGCACTACTGTATATTCCACCCATATTTATTCTGTATATACTGTATCATACAACATTCATACGTGTACCATATCATGTCATTTTGAGCATTTTACATTCTGGAATTTTTATCCAATCCAATCTTTGCACAGTTACACTATATATTACTATATATACACACACACACACCATATATTATTACTTACTGCACCTTCTGTACATTATTCACTCTCACCCCTGTACATATGGACCTCATACCCTTATTTATCACACTGCTATTTCATGTAAATAGGCCATTTATGCACTTCTGGTTAAATGCTAACTGCATCTCAGTGGCTTTGTACATGTATCTTGCAAAATGCCAATAAAGTTGAATCTAATGTAATCTAATCTAAGATATATCTAATCTATTGTATTTTATTATTATATTTCTGTTCTGTTCTGTTCTGTAGCTCCATGTTGATTTATGTAGCACCAGGGTTCTGGAGAGATATATATACAAAATTAACATGTTTTTGTTTGACGATTTTAATTGAAAATATAAATAAATGAACATAAAAGAGGCGAAATTAACACCTTTAACTTAACACACATTTGTTCACGACGTTATTTCTTTACTTAGGTATAAAAATAATGAAGTCAACCCAAAAAAAAATCATTTACTAAACATTTGTTTTACTGATGCTCCAAGTCTCAAATTAAGCACCGGAGTACACACAATTAAAACCATATATGTGGAAAGTTTTGTTTGGTGTCTCGATGATTTACGTAATTTAAAACGCCATTATTACTTTAAAACATTTACAAGGTTATTTAATCTTCATGCTTCATGTTGAGTTTGGTTTCACTAATAATAAATATATATTTGCATAAAACATCCATATTTATCCATCCCCATGTTGATTAGAGTATTAAAAACTTGAAATGTATTAATTTAATTTGTTTTTAGAACAGATAAAAATGTGCAATTTAGTTGCGATTAATTACAAGTTATCTCATGACAATCATGCAATTAATCACGGTTAAATATTTTAATCGATATAAATAACATAAACTACTCACCACTAGACCATCGAAAAGCTCTTCGGTATTTGATAAAAGTTGTGTGTTCCATGTCTTGATCTCATTTGCAGCATTCAAACCTAAACAGACATTTCCTGAGGCCTATTTAACATTACAGTTTTGAGAGCTTTTGAAGCGAATAATTAAATAATTCAAGCTGTTCAGGCGAGTACCTGTATTTTAAACACTGACACAAATCTTAAATATTCCTTTTTTATTTTGGTTATTATCAACATACTGTAAAGAAAGAATGGAAATTGTAAACAAACTAGCCCTACAAAGTGCACTTCTGGAGACATGATACCATTCAAGCTTTGTTAAGCAGCAAGGCTTTGGTCTAGTATTTGCATTCATCCATTCACATATATGGATCTAATTAACTAAATGAAACCTAATGTTTTGGAGCTTGCTATGTTCCCTCCCAAGTTTTCACTGGAGACTCTACTTCCATTAACACGTTGGTAACACTTTATGCTAATCCAACATTTGGGACTCCATAAATGGTATAACAAGCAATTATGAATCATCAGTGAATAAGGGCCAAGCCTTGCCTTGTAGCGAACAACCATTAATTAAAAATAATGTGATATTTGGACTGCGCTGGGATGAAAGATCAATAAGGATAATGTTGTGTGCTGTAATCGATATAACGCAAAGGTTGGAGCTGCTAAATTTTCCTGTGTATATGACAGAACTGAAGTCATATAAAAAGTGCTTATTAGAAGGTCATTTACTGCCAAATAGTAATCTAGATGGAGTGGGGAAAATGACCTCAGAATACTGTGAAACTCCCACTTTCACTTGGACATTCAAGAGTTAAGTCTATTCCTTATTAACTAGGCCTATAGGTCACTTAGAAGTGGAAGTTAATGCTGAAATAAACCATAACCAAGCCTTTTAAACACCTCTTAACCAATACAAATCCTCATTATAATAAGAAGGGCATTTCTGTAATGGTATACTGTATATGGAGTGGTTGATGGTTTGGTGGTTTACCAGAATGAGTCGATCTGAAATAGGTGTACCAGTGACATTAAGCTCAGTAAGGGATACATAATGTGGAATATACTATTATATTCAGGGTAATGCATCCTGCCACACTAAAATGGTTCAGGAATAGTGTAATAAACATCACACAGTGTTGAAGGTATTGATTTCCTAATTTTCCAAATCCGACAGATCCAGAGCATCTGCAGGATGTGCTAGACAAACAAATTTGATTAATGGAGGCCCCACCTCGCATCTGACAGGAATGACAGGATCTGTCTGCTAAACGTCCTGGTGCCAGCGATCACAGCACACCTTCCAAGGTTTTGTGGAGTCCATGCCTCATTGTTCCAGAGCTTTCTTGGTGGTACAAGGTGGATCCACACAGAACTCGGCAGATTGTTTGGTTGTTATGGCTGATCGGTATATAAGCTGATGTTCCACTGGCTTGCTTGCATTCTAGATGCAAGTAATTGAATTCACAGTTTCTATTACATTCTATAGAATTATTATTAAAGCAACATAATTGGCAAAAACCAAAAACATTATTAATAGAGGCCCACCAGCGTAGAAATCATGCTGCCACATATAAATTTACATATTTTGTGAATATGTTTTCACAAAAATGGCAAAGTAAAAAAAAGGCCATTTGCAAACTATGTGTTTTTGATGTACAGCAGTCAGAACAATTCTATAGTAAGATTTATTCCAATTGTTGAGAGAGGGAAAGAGCGATTATAAAGTCTATAATGGCTGTATATTTCCCACACAAACACCAGGACTGTGAAGGAAAATGTATTCCTTTTTCTATTGGCCTTTTTCAAGGAGCTAGCTTCAGCTGTTTTGTATGATTTCTAACCATCCCTGAGACTTTCCATTGACGAATTTTATAATTGTATTCTGATTTGATAAGGCGTTTGTCAAATTGTGTTGATATTTAGTATCCATGAGCCATGAGCCAAGTCCATGAGTTCTATCTAACTATAATTAGAAACTATAACAAATGTATTTAAAAGAGACATTTTACCTAAACCTTGCAGCTGGAACTATTTTTTGACTCCTAACCAATCCACCTTCAACAGCACTATGTATATGCCTACCTCCATGTGTGGTATAAAGTACTAATAGTTCACAATAATATAATTGTTTTTCCTAATAGGTTTTCTGGCACATCTAACTGTGAAAATGATCCAGACAAAATGTTGATAGTGTGATTTTAGGTGTTTTTCTCCTCGTTCATACTGTGAACGAACCTAATTGCTCAATTGTTAAGTCAAAAAACCTGACATCCACCATGCTGCTTTGACTTTGCACCTATGCACCATAGTATACACATTATAACCTATTGTTCTCTCTCCATAAACTCCACAACAGTGTTTCCTTCACCAACACCACCTGCCTCACAATTTATTAGTCACACCAGTATTTCAGAGTGTCCTGCCATGGAGTATCCAAAATCTCAGAATCTCAATTTCATATCCTTTTTCATTTAATCCAGCATGATCCGTTCTCTGCAGAGACACAATAAACGATGTCCTTCTTTTAGTATATGAATTTAAAAAAGGGAAAAAATGTGAAACACCCCCAACTTCCATCAGTAGGACATAGATTGGGTACCTGCTGGGTATGTGATGAGTGGTACCACATGTCGCTTCGTATTATGTGGAATGACCTTCATGTGCGGCTCATGGGGGAAATTAAGTCTAAGGATAATGGTACTCACTGAGTTGCTTTTTTTTTTTGATGGGTTGTAATGTATAGTGGTGTGTTTTCTTTGCAGTGGTTCCTAAGTGTTTGGAAGTGGTTTTGAAGTGCCTTATAACCATCGTCTTTGGTGGGGCAGGACAACATTAATAATGACACAGCTTCATACTAAATGAAATCGAGATGCTATCTTTGTAGACTTTTGCTATAGGCTACTATCTAGTAAATTTAGAGTAATCCAATAGTTGACAACATATAGCTATACAGCATATTATCTAGCAGATTATTTAGAAAGGGGGTTTAAATGTACGGATTTGTTGACAGATATCATGAAAATTTATATTTAAAAGAAAAAGATTTAAAAAACTTGGAAGCCAATACCTTGAACACTTTGAATTGTTAATTAAACTATTCCTGAATGATTTTTTTGCAGGGTGCATCATCCTGCTGAAAGAATTCACCGCCATTTGCGACTCTGTTTGCCGAACAAAAAACCAATTAATGGCAACAATGTTCAGGTAGGTGGAAAGTGTTTAAGTAACCGTCACATAATTCCCAGGATACAATTTTTCCCAGCAGAAAATTGCCGAGAGCACCATATTGCAAATATTGGTTTCTCTTCTTCCCACAATGCTTCCTGGTACTCTTTCCCAGGTCAATGGATCACAGGGACCTGGTTATTTAAAAAAAAAAAAAAAAAACAGACTCATCTGACCAGGCCAGATCTTGCTCCATGGTCCAATTCTGATGCTCACATGCCCATTGTAGGTGCTTTTGGTGGTGGACAGGAGTGAGCATGAGAACTCTAACCAGTCTCGGGCTATGGATAAGCTATCACAGAAAACAGTGAACGTTTTGGAGTGTATATTTTGTGTAACGAAAACCGTAGCTATATTTGTACAGTTTTTGTTCAAATCTGACTTCAACAGCATGTTGCTGCACCTCAAATAAACGTGCATGATTGTATTGCTTTACCCAAATAAAAAAATTCCTATGTAGAAGTTACAGAAGATGGATTGCTTGTTAAAGCTTTATTAAGGACTTTCTACTTATTTATGGCTGTTGTTATAAAAAAAAAAATAAAATAAAAAACTGTGCTTGCTTCAGGCTTTACGATTAATTTCGCCCTGTATATGAAGTGTGTATTTGCTGTAAATAGAAAGTGTGCATATCTGCTTTATTTTTGTAATTAATAAAAAACATAAAGAAGCTGAAAGGACTGCAATCAGGGATTTAATAGGGGGAGGACTGAAAACCTGCCTTTTCACCAAGCTTTGATTTAATAAACAAAACTTTTTTTTTATTTTGTTGCTTTATTTAGAGTAGAAAAACTTTATTTCGGCTTCTTCCATCAGGGGTCGCCACAGCGGATCCTCCGCATGTTTGATTTGGTACATGTTTTTACGCTGGATGCCCTTCCTAATGCAACCCTCCCAATAAATCCGGGCTTGGGACCGGCACTAAGAGTGGCTGGGGTTGGTTCCCTGACCTGGGATCGAACCCGGGCCGCAGCGGTGAGAGCGCCACATCTTAACCACTAGACCACCAGGGAACGTGTTGCTTTATTTGGAGTTTACATACTAATTTGGATTTTAGCTTTATCACGTACATAGACCTTAAACTATTTGTTCCAACATGAGGATAAGTTTTCAGAGGTGTCTACAAAGCATTTCTGTGAACCTCCGTGAATAAGGACATTTGCTAAACGCTGTGGAATGTGAATATAATGTAAACATTCATTCCCTACAAAGAATGAAACTGAATATGAACACATTATTTGGATTACACAGATTATGTGTTCTAAATGATAATGAATAAAAGACACATTCATTGTTATTTCCTTCCACATTGCATTCGGTTGGGACCAGATGACTTCAAGATAGGGATTCCGGAGGCGAATAAAGCTGATATGAAGCTCATAGTGCAAACACTGAATATGTTTTTAATATTTAATATAATACGTAAAATAAGAATACAGCATTCTTGATTACAGCTTGGTCACGGTTGCAATGAATAAACCTAATCTATGAGTTTTGTATGTTTTTGTTGTTGGAGAATAGAACAAACACATTTTATTAGAAAATGTTTAAGCTACTAGAGAACAAAAAATTATTATTGTGGGAGCAGTGCTGCACACATCTCTATCTTAGACCAATTATGAACTGGGATGATGAAGCTGTGGTTGAGAAACTGGCAGAGCTAAAATATACATATGATGCTGACAGCACTTGGCATTAGACTTGTATTCAATACTGATATAGTAGATAGTGTGGATTGAATGATCATAGGATTTGGAGAAATTTAATTAATATAAAAGGCAATGAATTGCAGTATACATTGATAATGATATCAATGATAAATTGAGTAGTGTTTTTATTATAAATCTATATATATATATCTATATATATATATAAAGCTCAAATACCACTGACTGACTCACACACTCATCACGAAATCTCAAAAACCACTGAACGGATTGCAATGAAATTTGGAACATACCTTCCTCTTGGGTCTTAGGTGCTCACTAAGAAAGGGTTTTGAAAAATTCGCCCTGGATCGCGGCTAACTCGCGAAAAACGCGATTTCTCACGCATTGTAAATTCTTCGAAATAACATTACGGATCCTAATGAAACTTACTACATTGTTTCTTATTAGATGTTAGATACACGATAAAAATGATTTGCAAAGTAGTTTGCCCTGTATCGCTACTACAAAGGGGTAGTACGTTATTTGTTGACATAAATTCTTTAAAGGAAATTTAATAATTAGCTAAAGGTGCTCTAATAATTTTTATTAGGGCTCCCTCGATGTGAAATAAGTCTTTAAGTAAATACGTGTTTACTGGATGAAGATTTTCTATTTGAGTTACAGTCAAACTATAAAAATGAGTGTTCAACCATCACGTACTCTCTGTACGACTAATATACAAAGTCAGTGCAGTAACAGTAAGTAAAGACAATGGTTTACAGGTTGAGGCCTGTATTGATTTCCATATCACCTGAGAGCCCATCGTTATCTGAACCCATCGAGGACTCTGACCTCCCCTACCCCGCCTCGCACTGTCTGGATAGTGGGTAGACACAACATAGTCGGAGCTCAGTTAAGTTCATGGTCCTGACCAGTACAGACAGACGTTCTGATCTCTGATCATCCAGTCCTGCTCAGTGCTTACTGCTTATTGCCATATTGCTTAGCGTTCTGCCTTCCGTAGCGAAGCACGGGTACTTTCAGCTAGTCAGCTATATTTGTGTATTTTCAAATTACCATGCAAGTCATTTTATTTCAAATCATACAGCAGCAGATTCAGTTGTATTGTAAAATACTGAAACATTGCTTTATAAATTAAAATTTTACAGTATTGAAAGTGAAAATCTTCAGATAAACAATCTACCAATTCTGCTTTTACTGCTCAGCTTTTGCTGTCCCCTGTGATCCATATACTGTATGTGCTCTGAATACTATAACCATGAACTTTGGCTGAACGAAGGACACACAGGTGCATTGATTCACTGTTCCTGCACCATTCATTTTACACTTGGCGCTCTATTGCACCATGTGTAGTAGAATAAAGTTAATCAAATATGCATATGCAACATGTGGCTGTAACTTCTATTTAAAAGTCCTTCTGATGTGTGTGTGCGTACAGGAATGTGCCATGCGTATGAAATACTATAGCTTGAAATGTGTGTGTGTGTGTGTGTGTGTGTGTGTGTGTGTGTGTGTGTGTGTGTGTGTGTGTCTGTATCTCGACATTTTGTCACCACTATTGTATGTATAAGGGGGACCTCGAATAGAAATGCATTTGTGGTCCAGGCGTATATGTGGTCCAACTACTTACTCGTGGTCTCTTTTTTCTTCTTTTGTATTTATACATTGTGTTGTGTATATACTATATACTGTATTATTTTTCTACTTTTTTTTATATATATATTTGCACATTTCTTTTTCTGTAACAGAGACATTTCCTCACTGTTAGACGAATAAAGGTATATATCTTATCTTATCTTATCTTATCTTATCTTATCTTATCTTATCTTATCTTATCTTATCTTATCTTATCTTATCCAATGTGAAAGTAATCCTTCAGAGGGAAGTTGCTCAGTGGACCAACTCCGGATTTTGAGTGATTATAAAGGCTGTTATCTTCTGGAAGCGAAACCCATGACTCTGAGTCGTTTCTACAACACATGCTAACACTGAAACATCCAGTTCCAGTGCAAGGTGGTTAACATCCAGCAATCAGTCTGTGATACTCCAAATGATGAAGTGAAAGCAGGCTGAAGAAGATCAACACTTCACATAAAAATCTAAATCATTACTATATCATGTCAGAAGGTGCAGGTTCTTTGCTATATTTATACATGTATACCATACGTTATAGCTCCTAAACTTTGGAATAGTCTTCATGACAGTGTTCAGGTCTCAAACACTCTCCCAGTTCAAGTGCAGATTAAAGACGTATCTTTTTAGCGAGTCCTACACATACACATCACACATCATAACCTTGTGCTCCAGTACATTTGATCACATGCACATTATCAACTTGTGCTGTTAATATCATGAACAGCAGCTACGCTAATTCCTCTCCACTGCTCTTCTTTCTCTACTTATCCCAAGGATTCCTGAGGTTTTGCCATCTCCATTCATGTCCCACCTTATAAAGATTGTGGACGCTTAAAGAAGTAGATGCCGACACCGCAAACACCCCAAACCATCTAGAGACGTACCAGGGACATTTGAATCCAACTTCATGTGGAGTTTGGACACTGGACCTCTTTAAGTGTTTAAAGGCTGTGGCATGGAGAAGCTGGTGTTAGATCTGTGATGATCGTAAATGTTGAGGTATTTTATGAGTTGCTCAGGAGCTCCTGTTTCCATAACCTCAAATGACTGTATAAGACTGTAGAAAGGACATGACTCATAATCTTACATTCCAGTGCTCATGTTAGTTCTCACTCTCCAGTGTTCTGTAATGTTTTAAACACTATAATCAAACTCTTGATGTCACCCAAATGAGGATGGGTTCCCCTTTTGAGTCTGGTTCCTCTCAAGGTTTCTTCCTCATAACATCTAAGGGAGTTTTTCCTTGCCACAGTCACCACGGCTACTCTTCAGGGATAAATACACACCATTCACCTTCACTGTTGATTTGTGTAAATCTGCTTTGAGACAATGTCTGTTGTGAAAAGCACTATACAAATAAACTTGACTTGACTTGACTTGACTTGACTTGACTTGATTGAATTCCAGTGCCTGTGATCACCTCCAGATCTGAACGTTTTTCAATCTGTGTGAGTTTAGTACACACATCTGTTTACATTCTAATGTATTCGTATTAATTTTTATGTACTAGAACTTATATAAGACTGCATGCTAATTTGCATGTAATTTAGTGGTTTAAAAAAAACACATCCTGACTCTGAATTGCCCACACAGAGCAGAACCAAGGGGGAGAATATAAAAAGAATGAAACTGGAAAACACATGCATATGTTGTTGTATGATAAAATGTGTGATGTAACTTGAGCCTTTTTTAAAGACAGTCGATATTTGTTTTCATGGATGATTTAACTATTTTGGTAACAAGAAAACAATTGAATTAGCTTGAATTGTATTTATACTATTTTTTTTTTTGCTTACATATTGTATCTGTTGGCCATAACCACCCTTCTTTCATGTGTATTGCTATGATAATCAGGGCAACATTCATTAAACTTTCCCTTTCACTCTCACAGATACTCTCCACTGCCCTCCCTCTCATTCACACACATGTACTCTGTCTTACTCCTTCAGACTTTCATTCCTCTTCTCTTCAGCATGTACCTCCACCTCTCCAGGCTCTTCTCAATCTGCTCAACCTGCTCCCTACTTTTACCACTAATCACAATATCATCCGCAAACATCATAGTCCACGGAGACTTCTTTCTGACCTCGTCCTTCAACCTGTCCATCACCACTGCAAACGGGAAAGGGCTCAGAGCCGATCCTTGATGCACTCCAACCTCCACCTTGAACCAGTCTGTCGTTCCTACTGCACACTTCACTGCTGTCACACTGTCCTCATACATGTCCTGCTCCACCCTCATATACCTGACTTCCTCATACAATACCACAACTCCTCTCTCGGCACCCTGTCATACACTTTCTCTAAATCCTCGAAGGAAAAAAGCTGATAATCTTTTAAAAATATAAATTTTTGTTTAGAAAAAATAGAGGAAGAAAAGAAAGAAAAGGATAATTTTTTTAAATTTAAATTTTTATTTAGAGAAAGAGGAAGAAGAAGAAGAACAGGAAACTGGAAGCAGATCATTTTGAAAATTTACATTTGATTAGAAAAATAAGAAGAAACAAAATAACAGAAAGAAAGAAAGAAAGAAAGAAAGAAAGAAAGAAAGAAAGAAAGAAAGAAAGAAAGAAAGAAAGAAAGAAAGAAAGAAAGAGAAGAAACCAATTGATAATTCTTATCTAAGAAATATTATCTTCAATAAGAAAAAGAAAAGAAAGGCAAAGAAGAAGATGAAGAAGCTGATAATTGTGAAAATTACCAATTATTTCAGAGAAAGAAGAAGTAAGCTGATTATTTTTTTATGTGATTCCTTCGGTGAAAAGAGGAAGAAAATAAAGCAAAAGTAAAGTAAAAGAGAAGAAACAAATTGATCGTTTTTGTTTTCCATACATTTTCCTTATCTTTAAAATAAACAGAAAGTCTAAGACGAAGAAGGAAAAGAAGAAACGAACTGATCATTTTTGTTATGCATGAATTATTTTTATTTTTAAGAAGAATGAGAAGGAGGAGGATTAGGAGGATGATGACGACGAGGAGGATGATGATGACGACGAGGAAGATGAGGAGGGAAAAAAAAAAAAGCAGAGCAACTTATTGAGCGACTTTTTTTTTTTTAATTATTCGCGCGTAATTGCAGCCCGAACGGTGAACTCGCAGAGACACCGATCTGGTGCTCACGCGCGGATCGATCACGCCTCCGGTTGTGTGCATGATGCATATTTGATGCAGGGTGGAGGGAGAGGAGGCGTCATTCCGACAAATCCGAGCTGGCGGAGAGACGCTCGCGCTCCCCGTCTTCTCTACTCCCTCCTTCTGCTGCTCGGGATTTTTTTCTTTCTTTTTTTTTTCATATTTGATTGATGTGTTTCTTGTTTGTTGCGGGATCGGGAGAGCACGAGCACGAACCCGCGCCGCTCTTTTCAGCGGGATGTGGCACTTGATGCAACCTGGCACAGTGAAGAAGTGTAGTCCGCGCGGATGCACGCGCTCCGTGTCCCGCTGCGCTTTTTAACCGCGTTTGAATTCGCAACGCATAGTAGTAGTTTTCTCGAGCAGTATTCTTTTTCTTTTCTTTTTCCTGAATGATTGCGTTTCCTGGGATTACGCAGGTGCATCGGTGATTCGGTAAAGATCGCGTCTCTGCGTCAGCAGCGCGGTTGAGGATTTTCTTTTTTTCCAGCTCCGTGTGGAACAACCCCGCGCGCTTTGGAGCGTTTATTGGATGCGCGCTGGTGCGTCGGTTTCCCCGAATACACACGCCGTGCTTTCAAGCAAAAAACAAAACAAAGGTACCGAAAGCTGCTTTTATCTTAGAAGAGTAGAGAGCTGGTGATGTGGACGAGCAACAAGCGGCGCGCGGAGATGTTTAGATGCTGAGACGCTGCTCGCGCGCACCTTCGGCGTGAGCGACGCCTCCGTCCGTTTGCGCACCGAAATTCTTGGGAGAAAAAACAGACCTTTTTTTTTTTTTTCTCTTTCAAAAAATGGAAATGGCAAGAAATGCAAAGGACTTCCTTTGCACGCAAGTCGTTATCTAAGTGCGTTTATATATTGCTTGTTTTTGTTTGTTTCTTTTCTTCTCCCAATCCCTGAAACCTAAGTTGAGAACATGATGAGCGTGCGCGTCTCGAGCCGTTACTTTCCCTGGAAAATGTTGTGGATGCTGAGCGCTCTGACGGACCTGGCGCTCTCGCAGGAAACCTACGCGGCGCACTCGATCCGACTCGAGGGCGACCTGACCCTTGGGGGCTTGTTCCCGGTGCACGCGCGCGGCGTCGGCGGCGAGCCGTGCGGCGACGTGAAGAAGGAGAACGGCATCCACCGGCTCGAGGCCATGTTGTACGCGCTTGACCAGATCAACGCAGACGACGAGCTGCTGCCCAACATTACGCTGGGCGCGCGCGTCCTCGACACGTGCTCGCGCGACACCTACGCGCTCGAGCAGTCGCTCACGTTCGTGCAGGCCCTCGTCCAGAAGGACACCTCGGACGTCCGGTGCACGAACGGCGAGCCGCCCGTGTTTGTCAAGCCCGAGAAAGTGGTCGGTGTCATCGGGGCTTCGGCGAGCTCCGTGTCCATCATGGTGGCCAACATTCTGCGCCTTTTCCAGGTAACGCGCGTCGCCGCCTTGGTGTGCAACCACGTTAAATGCCATCGCGAAATGTCTAGTCCTACACATGCACGCACGCATTGTTCAAAACACCTGTTTTCCTATGCAATCGGTCCACTATTACACTCCAGATCCCCACACCCACTCGCACACACGCCCACGTGGTAACCCGCATCACCTGAAACAGGTGTGTTTATGCACGCAGACCTCCAAACACTGCTGACTATTCAGCACCACGATTAGGAATGCATTGCGTAACTGCAACACCCAAAGTACTCGGCGTCTAAAGACGTCACACGTGGCCTTCAATTCCACCCGCCTGTAGATAGGCGCTTATTTTTATATATATATTTCCCCTGAGCGCGGTTTGGTGCTGAAAGAACAGCGCAGGGTCCATTAACTAACCCCCTCCCACTATAATAAAAATAGTACCAGCATGCATCCTATGCAAGGAGATATAAAGCTATCAAAAGCTATGCTTTACTACAGTGTGTGTACTTGTTGTGTATTTCGTGTGTTTTTTTTAAATACTTTATTTGAATACATTTAAACTGATCCAAGACACATCCTTCTCTGTACTGTACAGCTTTATTCTTAAAGCAATCAAACCGATTAAAGACCCCTTTAGGTACCTCTAGGTACAAAGTACAGTTTTTTATTTATTTATTTATTTATTTATTTATTTATTTATTTATTTATTTATTTATTTATTATTTTGCTGTGGCTACTTAATATAGACATATACATGCAATCATACAAATATAAGTTTACCTTACAGATTAACAGTTCAAGTTCCTGTTTAACAGGATCCTACTTTCAGTTCCCCAACGTAGATAAACCGAAAGAACCCTTTAGGAACTTTTTTCTAAACAAAAACTGCTTTTCAGGACACTTTTAATAATTGTATCTTGAATCCTAAAGGCTTCTTCGTTCCCAATTCTCAATTTTCCCAAACCCCCTCTGATTCATCTTATGAAGCATTTAAACATTAAAGATATTATTTAAACAACAGTAATATTCAGACTATTTTTTTGAAATGTTTGAAATTCCTTGTTTTCTAATTTTCCACAATAGGTCAAAAAAATTACCTTTTATATATAAGCCTACATGTTGATTTGCTATTAAGGTTTGGATTAAGTGTACTTTATTCAAGCCACTACTGGCTACACTTTGAGATCATTCACATTAATCCAGATTGATCTGATGTGCAGTTCGCTTTGGTTTAAAACGTCCGGCGCCCAAACGGCTTTCCTGAAAAATAGCTTGTCTTTGCAGAAATGTCTGAAAACATCACTACACTGCGCATGCACACAAATGTAAGGAGGTTCATCATTTTGTTCAGGTGTTTATTCACTTTTTGAATTCATGATATCAAACTGGAAATCAGCCACGACAGTAAAACATCACTCACTATCTTGTTTGTTTCGAGTCGAATACGTGACATGACTATGAATATGAGTTTTTTGTTGGAAGAGAAAAGCTGTTTAAGTTTGAATGAAAGGCCAAAACTTTCCAAGATGTATTATGTAGCCTTGGTTGGTAAAAAGAAGTATAATAATAAAAATTGTATGCTTGGATTTTTTATCCCCTTCTAAAAAATTAATCTCTGTTTCATGGAGTTTTTGGACCCTGACATAAGAACCACTTCTCTACATGATCTCTTAGAGGTTCTATGTAGGAGCTAGTACTGGAGATTTTTCTTTATACAGCATAGAAGTAACTTCAGTATCTGGACTTCAATTGGAAATTGTTGGTCAAACAGAAACATAAAAAGTTTATGGACTGTAATTTACTATATCAGAATGAATACTGCCTTAAACCCGTGTGTAAAAATGTGGTATAGCATATTTCTGTTGATTATCTAGTACCAGTTTCCTAATATAAAATAAAAAAAATCAGAGGTCTTCTAGGCTAGAGTGCATTATTTTCAAGAAAAATCGTTTTTTTTGTAGAGACTTATAATATCTTACAATGCTCCGCAATGCAGTAATGTACAGAAAACATCGATTTTATGGAACACCATTTCAGATACTCGCTTACTTTCAGCTCCAAGCCCTTTAGCATGGCATGCAGTAGAGGCAGCTAGAGTTACTGTGTGAGCCGCTGTATGCTAATAAGTATGCTGACATTTAGCATCAGCAATAATTGTAGCCTGTTGCTTGTTCTCCAGTCTTTGCTCAGTCACATGGCACAAATAAAATGGCAACTCCCCAATGTCGTTTCCCGTAATGATGCGAGTGGATTATCCGGCTTTATCCGTGCCCTACATTGGAAATAAATAAAGCTAATGATGTCCCACTGGTGCAGTCAGATGCTGCGATGTTCACATGCTCCTTTCTCATTGGAGGATTAAAAAGGCCCACACCTTGTTCATCACTTTTAGAATTTTTCAAGCTCTTTTTGGATTGTCTTTATTCCATGTGCACTGCCAGAATTTGTTGTTATTCTGGCTGGAGGAACATACTGAGGGGACACTTCTTACTTTTCTGTTTAAAAGATTTGCACGAGATTGCATGAGGATTTCTCCGCTCCTGGTAGGATGCCATTGTATCACACAGCGTGCTCGAGCTTACCGAAATAAATACTAATATTAATGTGTGATTCAAGATATAGATTTCGGGCTTTTTTCTATGTCCAATGCACTTTTTGTCGGTTCTAGAACTCCTGGCTGACGTTCTTAAAAAGGTTTGTCGTTTTCTAATGAATATTTGATGCATTCTGGTGGCCTAAATGCACTTTGGCAGATTTTGGACTTGGCCGAACAAAGCTTGGTGTTTGGATATTTTACAGGTTAAACTCTTACTGGCTAAACGTGAGCATTTGGGACAATTTGTTCAAGTATTAGCTGGAGATATGTCTGTTTTTGGAGAACATGTGGTGCAGACCAGCGTTCATGAATAATGCAGGATATTTACTGTTTAACCCAGTGAAGCAGTAGTGCTTGAGTTATATCATTTGTAAATGAAACTCAGGATTGGCTCAACTGAATGTATAACATTCTGAAAAATGACCTATGAACGAATCAAAGATGATTTCTGTCATTTCTTTATTCTTGTCAGCGACGTAATATATCCTGGGAACACTAGATTCAATTACTGGCATGTTGTTTTGGAGGAAATCCACATCAACCCACATGAAATCCATACCAAAAGTAATCCATGTTTAGAATGGAATCATGGACTATGAAGCTATGAGGTGCTTCTACCCATTATACTGTACCAGTATGCTGTTCGAGTTATAACAGTAAACTGGAATTGTAGCTTAACAGACTCTTAAACTTGGCTTGCTTATGCAACTAACAAACTTTGTCTGAAATGAAAGGATTTTTTGAGAATGTAATGATCTGAGTTTGTTCTCTATTAAAACAGAAATTCTCAGTTTTAAAGCAGATGCTGTTTCTGCTAATAGGCCACTATGTTGTACAGGATGAATAAAGATCAGGGGATAATATTCAGCCAAATGCTTTTCTTTTTTGGCTTTTAAAATAAAGTTGAAATAACTTCAAATCTGTAAAATATATTGACAGAATCAAGTGCACCAGGTGACCGAGAATAAGTGCTAAATATGACGTTAGAGTGCGTCTTTTCTAACAAAATATCAAACTGTGCTGTTTTATGCCCAAATTGAAAAAGGCATGAATCATAGTAAAGACCCACTTGACAGCTTTTCATCTTATTTCACATTATTCACCTGCTGTGGAATCCCAGAACTGCAAGCTGTATGCAAGTGCAATGTTTTTCTTCTGACTTAATATTTCATTTTTGTTAATGTTACTGACTAGTTCGATTGATTATATTGTTATTTTTTAAATCACAATGACTTAAAATGTTATTTATTTGTACCTTAAATGACATTTGATTACATGCTACTGTTTTGATAATGTTATAAATATCATCCAATTGTTAATCATTTATTTAATTGTGAACGATAATGTCATTATTACGCGTTTAAAAATACTAATTCATTTTGATCAACAGGATTATTCCATTTTGCCTCATATTTGCTAGTCAGCATTCCTAAAATGGAATGAAATATTTTTTTTTATTATTATTTTTAAATTATATTATATTAATATTAAATATAATAATAATATTTAATCATTTGTATTTATTTGTAAGAATATTTCAGTTTATTTTTAACTAATTGCTTTATTTGTTTGTTAAAGAATTACAGAAATGAATTAAAGCTAAGTGATGATTAAAACATATTTACACAATTGCAATTTTATGTTCTCCAAAAGCAGAAAGGGTACGAGGGGGGAAAGGGTTAATTCTTTGCAGCTGAAGATTTATTTCACAAGTAAAAAGGTCATCCTTTGGTGGCTTTTACATTTCTGCCATTTTGGTGATAAGCTTAAATTTCCTCATTCCAAAAGAGCTTCAATATTTCCTGGTCCAGTGGTTTTCTTTACAATTACCAATTAATGCAACAGGAAGCATCTGTTATTGCATGTAGCTTCATTTAATGCTGCTGAAACACAATGGACATTTCGGTTTTTAGGGCTTTACATTAATGGGTTAGGTAACAATAATGAGGATATTGACAACACATATTCTTTACGAGATGTGGCGAAGTATTGATTTCACAATAACCTGGTGCTGGATCGGTGCTTTATGAAGCATGGCAGATATCAGAATGAATGTGGATGTTGGCTCGGTCAATAAAATACCTTTGAACAAGCAAGAAATAGACAAAAGTCAATGTTGCGAAGTCAATCTCCAGACCTAACTAGCAAACATATCGCCATCTGACTGATGTTGATTGTAAGTATTGTGGATCAGTTTCCTTAGACACTGATTAATCAAGATGATTAACTAGAAATGCACTCCTCTTTCTGTCATTTACATAAGCTATAGCCCACCCTTTCATTAAACTGTCAAGAAATAGGTTGTTTATGAGCATCTGGGTTGATATTTTTAGCTTGATGCCTTTTCTTGGCTTGCTTCTTACATGGTGTGTGGCTGTTTTAGTGGTTTTTGAGCTGGAGCAAAAATCACCCGCCTCCATTTCTGAGAACATAACCCACATTTCGGGTTTCACCTCCAGAACTTTGTTCAGACATGATGAATGGATTCTGAGATTGGGGACTGGAGGTTGTATGCGTTAAACCCAGAGGAGGAGTACTCATCTACGCTCAGTTTGGCTAGTTTGGCAGTTTTGATATTGTTGGTGCATTTGTTGACTTACTGTGATTGAATATTGTTCTTGGCAATTACAGAGGTGGACAAATGAGAAATTCGTTAGCTAGACCAAAGGACAAGTGAAATGCCGAATGTGCTGCCAGGTCCCTTCTTGTACTTGTCCATAAATACAATTAACTAAAGGAAAAAAAAGAAGTAGAAGAAGTTGTTGTGATTAAACTCAATGCATACTGTGAAAAATAGGTCTTCTCCTTACAGGTAAAGGTATTATTAGGTCAAATTAGTCTCTTTTTTTCCCGCCTGCCTTTAATGCTAGTATCAGTGTTAGCAAACAGCTTTATCCTGCTGCGCTGTACTGTATTTTACTCAGGTTTGTCACCTTTTCTTATTACTCCTTCTGAAAAGACTGGATTGGCATCCATTAAAGCTAATGTATATGCCTAGAAAATCTTTTTTTCATGTCTTATTCTCATGCCTTCATATCAGATTGGAAAAATAGTAGACTGCACCCATCGAGAGAAATATGTAGGTAGCAAATGGAACATATTACGCAATGAAATACATACAATGCATATTTAGTGCAAACTAATAGGGAGAAGATTTTTCTGCTTCTTGGATGATTGAAGGTGATATAGATTGTAGAACCATTGCATTAAATCTGCATGAAAACAGTGCAGTCAACTGGAAAAATATGGGCTTAGTAAACTCTCGCTGAACTTGCCGTATGTGTGTCAAAAATAATTTAACATGGTATAGTACATTTCTCAAGAAAACTGGATTTCTTTATGGAAATATGCAATAATCCATCAATGTTTATGAACATAAATAGCTGAAATTCTGCTGGCTGTGAGGTGTAAAGGCCTTTTATATGTTAATGAAGATAACTGGCTATACTTTCAGTGTGTGTGGGAGGAAAAGTGTAGGATTTTAAAATAGGTAAGAGGGGTGTGACCAATAACAACAGGGCATAGTTTCAAGCATGCTAAAAAAATAGAATGTGTGAATTGCCAGAACTGTTTGCGGATGTACAGAGAAGATATTCGATTTGGGTTGAGATTTGTTTCTGGTTGCCAGATTTATCATGGAATATAGAAGAAATCAGATTTTTTTTGCTCTGCCATGTACATTCGAGCAAACAGTATCAAGCTCAGTAAGTCCACTGGACTCATGTGAAAGAAAAAAAGGATATGTAATCAGCATTTTTTTGCGATTTTTTTGTCCATCTATGCATACAGTTGTAAAAAATACTAAACAAATAAATTCGGTTAATTGTACAATACCAGACTTCACAATAAAACCAAATCGCATTTGATTGTACTCCAATACACAAGACTAAATCAGCTAATTAACCAAATGCTGTATATAGTTATATAATGTATCCCCAAATAATTATCTTTATGTTGTTTGGTAGACAGAAGGGTAGTTAATGCTTTTGGATGAATGGTATCCCAACCAAAACCCATCAAAATCTCAGTCACATGCGATGATGAAGAAACCTTGAAAGGAACCAGACCGAAATACAGTCAACCCCCTGATAATGCCCGTTTCGGAACTCGTAGCCACAGAAAATTCCCGGGTTCTAATTTGGAACTTAACTAACAGCAAGTTGCGGATTCTCTTAAAATCCGTGTGAATCCACAGCGGGACCGAATGTCCAGGAGCGTTGGGAATAACATTTAAAACTGTTTTCACTAACAAATTTCATACAAATTTTGAAAACACATTATCGTATTAAAGTGACATTCACAAAGGTACCATAGGGGCTGCGGGGGTGCGTCCAAAATTCGTGGATTTTCGGGGGATCACTGTATTCCCTTCTATAACTGTGTAACACGCAAATTCATTAAAGTTTGGCCATGAAGTCCATTGGTCATCAGCTGTTCACTCATAGAGACTTGAGTGCAAAAAGTTATTTGCACTCCTAAAGCAACCATAGCAACTTAGTCCAAACAATCTTTGTAGAATGTAAGTGGGTTTCCACAGTAATTTCATGTATAATTAGACTGCCATGTTTAGCAGCAGTGAGTGGTTTCTAAGTGATGAAAACTCTAACCAGAAGTAGGGCATCAGAATGGATCAAGCATGATGGGTTTGCAGACAGGGTCAGGATCACTTCTAGGAGTAGCATGTGTAGCTTCACAGAGAGAAGGAGATAAATAAATAGACAGAGTGAGAGATGTAACCAGTTGTTGAGAAGAAGTTTTATCATTTTAGTGGCTTTTTTAACTCATTTAATCAAATTTAACTTCTATTAGGATTTTTAAGTGACCTCTAAAATATTGGAAGAGGCAAATTATTTCCAATAAAAAAGATTTTTACAACTGCATCTCGATTTGATTTTAAATGATATATTTTTATTTATTTCACTGCAATTGAATTCTATTTTTATAAAAAAATGTTAAATTTTTGTTTTTGTTTTTCAGTGTTTCATTTATTATCCCTTCATGTCATCGCCCATTCATTGAAAACACTTTACTGCTTGCTGTACTGTTTATTGGTTATGCACAGGAATTTTTAGTCATGACAATGCCATTGGTTTGAAGCCCTATTTCTTTTGTATCCTGGTTTTGATTTTGTATTTTTGGAGCGCTGGATTAAACCAGATTTATGAGCTTCCTGTAATTCATCCAGCAAAGCTTGTTTAAAATCCCAGTGACATTTCAGCTGAGCACCAGCTGCTTGAATCTCAGGCCATGTTCTGTGCAAACAGACTTGCTTTTCTATCCAATTTCATACAAAAAGCATCAATACATTCCCTCCACCTTGCGCGCAGGTCAGACAGACCTAAGATGAACAAAACCCCGTGTTCTGATGATTCTCTTATATAGTGTCAGCGACTATCGATTTATGATGCGCTTCACATATTTCCGCCAGGCCAAAACAAGCCCACTGGCTAAAGCCCCGGTAAGTACAGTATATGCTAGCTATCATTCACTGTCAGGCCACTGAGACCGAGCTGACAACAGCTTTGGTATCCAATCTCTAAAAATATCAGCTTCTTCCTTTGTCACACTGTCTAAAAAAAGTTGTAATGACAAGTGTGATGCTGTTGTTTTTTTAAGGATTGGCCTCCTGGCGATTTCTCAGGTTTGCTTATATGCCTATGAATCACACATTCAAAATAGTAGATTGTTTTGTTCCTAGAAATAAGCATAGGGATCTTTAGCATAATGCAAGTGACATATGAATCCCCAATCTGGAAGGGCATTCCTGCTGCGTGTAAACTATATTAGCAAGCGGAAACGTTTATTGGACTTGAACTGAAGCAACAACATGGTGAGTAAACGTCAGTCCTAATTCAAGGTTGCTCGCTACACAGAGTGAATCATATGCATCTCGGCCATTTTCTTACGTATTTTCATTTCAGCTAGCAAACAGTTGTGTAGCTCTATCTGGGATTTATTGGATCAACTAACTAGCTATCTATTAAATGCATGCTCTATACATGTGCTAGCAGTATTAGCTTCTGTGACAGACAGACAGACAGACAGACAGACAGACAGACAGACAGACAGACAGACAGACAGACAGACAGACAGACAGACAGACAGATAGATAGATAGATAGATAGATAGATAGATACTTATTATGCCATCACTGAGATCATTGAGAAGAAATACATCTATTAGAACACAATTTTCTTTTTTTTTTACAATGCTTTTACCTATTTATTCTGGTTTTGTCATACACACATCGGGTGCATGAGAGATGGCCAAACACTCTGACCTTTAAGAAAAACCCTTTGGCAAATTCCTGCGTTGAGTGTCCAGATAAGATTTTATATTGGTCTCTTGATGATGAAGAGTCTGGCTCTCTCTCAGGTCAGCCCTGTTCTGATAACCTCTCCTTTATCTCAGCTGCAGCTCTGAGCTGCTAGGAATCCCTCATTTATCAATGCACGAGTAACATTAACTTGCCCTGCCCACCAAAATAAAATAAAATAAATAAAAATCAGAATTTTATCTTGATGTCATTCTTGCTGCTGTAGCAAAGGCCCAGAAACGTTGGCACCGCTGCAAGCTATATAAATAATATAACAACGAAATGTAAGCATGCATCTGATTTTTATGATCACATTTTTATAAAAGTAAAATCTTAGAATTTTAAAACTGTTTTTATTTATTTATAGTAAATCATCAAATTTCAGGGTCGTTTTAGTGCTGTCACACTACAGGTTACTAAATGTATGTAAAAGTTAAGAAAAAAAATATTGGGAAGTTAAATGAAATATAGCTACTGTATCTAATCTTATATCTAAATTGTTGGATTTTGTTACATAGAATTACAAAGAAACTACTCTTGTATTAAGAATGATATATTTTTAAAGGTTATTTTACAAAAAACCACACATGACATTAGATGTGAAAGTACTAATCCCAACCCTCTATTATAAAATATGGTAATATTTATTGTAATACCACAGTATCGAGCTCATACTTTATTGCAGACAGAGTGCCATGCGTATCCTCCCAGCCATGATTTCACAAGGATATGAAGACATTTTGCTTAAATTACGATACTTTTCTTATTATAATAATTTACTAATTACAGATTATATACGTTACATGACATCATGAAGTCTTTATTATTATTATAATTTTTCTCAGCAAGATCTTTCCCATTATCCAAAGTATCAGTTTATTTAATTGTTAAGTGTGAAACTGGAGGATTTTTAAAACGTATTAATATTATTTTGATTATCACAAATAAATACGCTAATGCTGGGCTTATTTTTTTCTCCAGACACACTTAACTTTTCTTTACTCAGAGTCTGGTGTAATTCTAACAAATCCAAAGCAGTCATAAAGATAATTAATGTTTAATCCAAGCCATTGTTTTGTCAATCGCTATTTTTATACTTCAGAATGTAGCGCTAATGTCTGCTGGGGCCTCACGTCTTTGCGCATTACTTAAAACAGTGTGACTGCTAATTTTATTGTAGGCTTCATGAAAGCCACAGTTTGTTTAGTTTAACAGAAATACTATACATACAAGTAATTACTGAAATGATACCAATCAATACACGCTTCAATATCTGCCTGAGCTTCTCCTCTCTCTTACCCTTTTGACATTTATCATGTTAAGTGCAGCCAATTAATTTGCACTGCTATTAATTTTTGCACAAGAAGGCCTAATTTGCCGGAATGATCCATCAGACACAAAATTGTGCAGAGGATGACAGATTAAGCCTCACACTCTTCTGTTTATTATGTAGCGTGAATCCTGCTATATTTCACAGTTTGCAACTCGGACCGCTTTATTTCAAACATCTAACGTGCGTTATAATATATCAGTAACGAATTGCCATCATTTAAGCACAAATGATGCACACGTTGTATTTAGTTTTATTTAATTCTATTTTAAATTTGATATATTTTCTAAATTGTATTACAAACATTTTTTTATTCAATTTTATTCTATCATGGTAATTTTTTATTATTTGGCCTGCCATGCCATTTATAAAAAGAGAGGAGAATAAATGTAAGAAAAAAAAATTGTTGTTAGGAAAATACTTTTGAAAAAATAAGATGAATCATGCAAACTTTCAATCTAATATGTTTGGTGTAATTAAACATTTATTTTCACATATAGACATACATCTACACATAAATGGAACAAAAATCCTTCATACATTTCCATTTCTTTTTGTTTAATAAATCCACTGCTTGGTGTAACAGTTATTGTTCATATATTTTATTTAGCCAACCCCACCCCACCGCCACCCCACCGCCAGTTACAATACCATTAGTACTCTTTGTTTTTGTTTCACCCTTTTTGTCATGGGTGGTAAAAAAAGAAACAAAAAGTGGGACATGCTGCTCACTGACCTGAGCAATATTTCCTTCATCTGCCCAGGTGTGTGAAACAGTCTTCTTGAGTCTTCTAAAAAAGCTGTGCACTGACAAAGGCCTGGGGCTGAAACGATTTAGCTGTCCTCTCGAAATAAATGAGAGAAGAGATTAAGGTCATTGGGCCTTTTTTTTTTTTTTTGGTGAGTGAACATTGCATAATTCTGATGAGTCCACAGTAAATCTTCATTGTATAGTAGAATGATGGGGATTTGATTACTTCTGGTTTGAATGTGATGCAAAAATGCTTCATTCATTTCTTCGATTTTTGAGCAAGGTGATACTGAAACACACTTTAGATACACTGAATGGGGGTTAAACATTGAGATACATTGAAGTTAGACTTTTTCTGGTCTAACTGTCCTGGTACCTACGTCCAGATGATGCCAGCATTTGGTATGTCATAGAGAAAGGTTCTCGGCTAACTGCTGAAGTGACGCAAGATAGATCAGCTCTGTTTTATGAGTTCACACTTTGTCTCAAGGTTGGTATAAGGTGAGGAATTACCAAGACAAGCCAGGTAACTTAGGAAATTAACATAAAACCTTTGACCTCCAAAAATGTTGGGTCTTATAACTTTTAACTTGTATAACTATCATTGTAGTCGGACTCATAACTTTTATAACTATTATTGTAGTCTGACTGTTCTGCCATCTGTTTCATTGCTGCTACACATTTACTTTATTTCACTCTATATAACTCATGCTAATTGTATTTAACATTAATATTTACTAAATATTCTAAAATCTTAAACAATCTAAAATCTAAAAAGATCTTGGTTGTTCTAAACACTTGTTTACTACATAATTTCATAAAATACTAAAGGAGAAGGTGTGCCCAAACATTTGACTGGTACGGTATGATAAAACATGAGAATTTTCTCAATTCTTTAATGAATAAACCTAACTGAATTTCTCATTCAAATGTGTATAATTTGTTTTATGTGACTGAACCGAGTTACATGAACACAATTTGGTCTTGCAACATGATTTGATCATCAAAAATTATCGCACAGTCACCCGAGGTCATGATCAAGCCCAGGACCCTGTCACTGTGAGACGGTCATGTTACCCTCTGCCACACGATTTAATCACTTTGCTGTAATGCTGTAGTTGTTTCATCCCGGCAGTCCCAGCATCCTTTTAGAATGCAAGTGGGTCACATTAATACTAAAATAATTCATGACACTCATGCTACATAATTCAAATGTGTAGATTTTATATTTGTTTAAATGAAATTTCGTGTACACACTAAAATAAAATTTTTAAGAATATATTCTTAACTGTATGTAATCTATATGCAATAGGATCATATTAATTATTAGTCTAATAATCCCTTTTTTCAGTGTATGCAAATTAGGTCGGAGCCGAATTACTGTCTCGAACGATTTCTTAGGCTAATCGTTTGCCACTTGTGGGCCGGCAATGCAGCAGTTCCCATTTACTATTTGGCACACAAAAATGGAAGGAAAATTTTGAAGCATGGTTTTATCTTGACCAGAGTTATCAGGTACTCAGTGTATATTTCCACCAGCCTTTTTGAAACTGAGAGCTACTTCTTGGGTACCATTAATGTGAAGGGCTACCAGTTTGATACACACAGTTTTCAGTTTGATCTGAAATAATGAATTTGCTCAATTTAACTTTTATTATATGTTATTATTAATAATTAATGATATTCATCTATGTGAAGACACTGATAATACTAATGATTTCTCATAATATGTATCAACAATGATTTAACAAAGTAGGAAACAGCTATTTTTAGAAAAGGCCCGCGGGCTACTCATGTGGCACCACGTTGGTGACCCCTGGTATATTTATTACCTTTGTATAGAAAAATTAAGAATTATATTTAAATCCTTGGAAAGATGTAGTTGAGATCACTGGTGAGTTTTCCCAAGTTGCACAGTTAATTCAAAATTAGTTTGTATAAATTGCAGTAATGAACAAAATATTGTTCACTTTGTTTATTTTGCATTTCTCAAGTATCTGTACTTTATTAGGTTGCATTTTATGAACTGTCTATTTTACTACATATAAATGTGCAATGTACTACTTTTTCTCTACACTACATTCCAGGAATAAACTGTACAAAAAATACATTGAAAGTTAAATGAATTTGCTTTGAGTAAAGGTTTTCTCACAGCTTATTTGTAACAATAGAAAACGTTCACCCTCAAAATGGAATAAAGTGCAATAGACTCATGAGAAATGTAATATAAGAAACAAATGAAATGTTACTAAGCAAATTTTTAAATCTGGATGTTGATAAAGAATGGGCAAACCATTGGTAAGAAATACTCCATGAGACAAAACCAAGTAAACCCATGTGTTCTGGGTGTCACTGGATTAGTGAGAAAAAGGCGTAAATGACGTTTTAGCTTAGGTTTATAGAGTGCCTTGGTTTACACACCCTCAAATTTCAGAAAACTCTCAAATTCACCTTCCGCATAAACTTGCCACTCCTTCACGTCCTCATTCATTTCCTCTATCTTATAATTCGGAACGAATTTCCTCGCTTCTCTATCTCATGTACTTGCTCCCTCCCTTCCTCTCCTCCTCACTGATATATATTTACTCACTCCCTTCTTCCCTTCCCCATTCACTCACTCTATCCACTCTCTCACTCGCACTTACTGTTCATTAGTCCTGTAACACAGGCTTTATTGGGCTTGCCTGGGGCATTTAAGCCAAGCCCAACACTGTGCTCACCACTACATGTCCATCAAGACCTCAGAGGGAATCTAGTCTAACATGCTTCACTCGAAACTCTGTTTCTTTTGATAAAATCCACACCTTGTAAAATCCCATGTAGAGTCCACTCTTCTCAAAGATAATGCACACATGTTCATCTACCAAATCATATCTTCATATAGTACGCAGTGGCGTAATAATAACAGTAATCTTGTCATTTACGCGTTTTTTTTTTTTGCAATACTAATAGCAATTATGTGATCCGACCATTTTTATTCCATTAGTATCTATGTACCTACAGTATGTTCTCCTACTGCCAAAGGTGTTATTATCTACAATTTCAGAGAGCAGCTATATATAATACATGTAATTTAAATGACTGGTTCACCATTTTCTTCTGATTTGTGATTAAGTAATGGATGAGTAAGAGCATATTACTTGCTCTAGTAGTCTATTATTTCTTGTCACCTAAGGTAATTTGTGTCCTTAATATTAGTTCAGTATTACTTACTGTAACATACAGGGCAAAATGTAGCTTTTGTCTACACTTTTTACAGACAACAACACACGTTAAAATGATCGAAAATGATCTTTGAAAATGATAATTGGCAGCAGATTAATAAAGGAAATGCGACCAAATACAGCTGTCAAAAAAAGTTCTGTTTCAGTGTGACGGTTGCTACATCATCAGTTGTGCCAAACCCACCAGAAGCTACCAAATCTCACTGGACAGTTAGAAATACATCTGATGCTATTGATTATTAGCCAAATATAAATAAACCATGTGTTCAAAACATCTTGTTACGGATTCATATGACATTTTATAGTCATAGTTGTATGTAAATTGAACTACACATTTTCTTTTAGCAACATTTGTCAATATATACTGTAGCATTATAAACTGAAGAATAAAACACTGAAAACACAACTGAAGAAGGGATCACTTTACTTACTTTAGAGCTCACAAAGATATTATGATTATGTTAGAATTGTGCATGAAATGGTTATCAGTGTCAGGCAAAAATGTGTTTTAAAAACTTCTTATAATGCATTCCATTCATAATGCATTATGACAATTGCTACAAAGTGTATTTTTTTGTCAATGGTGCAAAATGACAGATATAGAAATTTGTTTTATATTATATTATAAGGCTATGCGTGGATTATCATACATGTGGCTTTAATGGAACGTGCTGCTACAGTGTCTTTACTCCGTCTTGTTTGACACTTTGAGAATTTTATGCTTCATTTTATACATTCCGTTTCACTTCAGTGTGTTTTTTAATTACGGTGTAGATTCAGCTACTTTTGTCATGGCTTCGGCTGGAATGTTAGTTAAATTATGATTAAGTTGCACATTTAAACCAGAAGCTAATTAGTTTAGCGCTGTCAAAGCTAAAGTTGTACATACTGTATAAGCATATGGTAAATTCAAGTCATGAAGGCAGTTATGAGCAGTGGGTTACGCTCAGCTTGTTTTAAAGTGCTTATAATAAGGATTAAATGACAGTCCAAGTGTTTGTAGGCAGCAAAGTAAAACAGCTTTCCAGCGGAGCAATCTAGTAGTGTAACATAACTAACTGGGATTCAATAAAAGAATAGGATGAGATTGCCAGGAACATGCTTTGTAATATCAACTGGTTTAAATTACACTAGACTGTAATTACTGTAATTAGACTGAGGATGAGAATTGAAAAAGAATTGGGCCTAGGATAAAGCCTGAGTAGGTATAGCAAAATGTAGAGAATTGTTGTTTTTTAGAATGTGGTAAACTTTACAGCCAAACATCCATGCATGGTTCTTTCCTAAACTGTTGGCACAAAGTTTGAAACACAGAATGGTCAGGAATGTTGTAGCATTAAGATAAGATTTCCCATCAGTGGAATTTAAGTGGTCCTAAACATGTTCCAGTGAGCTCCATGTATGACATTGTTTGCCAAAGCCAGAGTGGCAAAACTAAAACCTCAACCCCACTAAACACCTTGGTATGAACTGGAGTGGAAAATTAAAAAAACCTTCTTAATAATATTGTAATAAAAATTATACATCTGGAATGGGATGTTTAATGAGCCCATGTGAATATGAAACTTCTGGCCCATAGTGTGACATTTACACATATTCTTTTAAACATAAAATCTATACAGGTTTGCTCTTGTTATCTACATTGGATTAGTTTTTGTACATAAGGAAGATTATATATTTGTTGATTGTAAAAAAAATTATACAGATTATGGAATGAAGAAGCAAAAAGTGAGCCTGGAGCTGATTTCTTTTTAGCCCAGACAGAGGTCCATGCAGCCCATGAATGACAGTCTTGACATGTGATTCCACAGAAGGCAACACCTAGTAGTTTTGATATCCATTTAAGTTAATAACACAGATGACAAAACTTTAGGTTACAGTGTGTTGGCATGATGATATCGTCAGCATGTTTGGTATTCAGTGTGAACATAGCATGAACCCACAACATACAACACTTACAATTATTACATGACTACAACTGCCTAGTGGCATGTGAGAGTTTGATCATATCATTGCTATATCATTAATGACACTTGTTATACTGTATAATATAACGCATTACTTGACCCTAAAGGTTTCATTGTAAAGCTATCAATACATATTAGATTTTAGATTTGAATTTAATGTTACTGGTTGTCAACAAGAGGATAAATTCTTGCACAAACACAACACAGAATGTGGGCAAATTGTCCTCTTTCGCTCATATATACAGCATATATTAACAGTGCAATGAAACACTGACTCCAATTGGAACCCATGTGTACAATGAAACAATGAAATCAATCTAACAAAAATGATTCACTAACTAAGGGTATCAGGATGTATACTCCAAACAAGATGCACATAGTAAATAATCTGCAGTAGCTTAGAAAGCCATTAGCTGACATCTGCAACTTATTTAAACTTTATTCACCCCAGACTGTCTTTTTCACATTCCCATAAACACTAAAAAACTAAGACTGAACAAAACTGTCCATAGAGTCATCTAACCGGTTTTTGCACCTTATAGCCTGTGTCCGACTCGTAGCAATAAGCAAAGCAAACGAGAGAGAAGGGAGATATTATATATTTATATCTTTCATTTTCATATCTATTACCTTGATTTCTATGGGCCGGCAAAAAGCATGTTCTTCCTTCCCTAAAGATAGTGCAATCATTCTCGAATGCTTTGTAGCACCAATTAGATCGCGGCAGGCTTTAAAGGGGCAATAACAACAATTTCCCCTGAAACCTGATCAGATTTAGGGCGGGAAGAATTTACAGGGCAATAGCCTACTTCTAAACGTACAAACAAACCCATTACTCTCAGTAGGTACTGTACAGAGGCACTAATCCCAAATTGCACATCAATGCACTAAACAGTATTAGACAGTACTGTTAAGATTACATTTGCTCCTACTCAATCGGTTTCATGAAAAAAAAATAATTTGCACATGGCCCTTTATGGTACAAAATATTGTTCCAATGAATGCTGTTTGATTTTTATCAAAAATAATTGTTTCTCTCTCTCTCTCTCTCTCTCTCTCTCTCTCTCTCTATATATATATATATATATATATATATATATATATATATATATATATATATATATATATATATATATATATAGAGAGAGAGAGAGAGAGAGAGAGAGAGAGAGAGAGAGGGATGGATGGATGGATGGATGGATGGATGGATGGATAGATGTCTGTTAAGTTTATATCTCTATATGTATATGCATTAATGTCTCACTTGTCAATCAAAACAACACAAGCTAATTACAGGTACCTGTAAGCTCATGTATGTGGAAGAGGGTAAATAGCTTTTTCCTGTAAGTTGCACTGCCCCTTTGATGTAGCATGAACAGCTGTCGGAAAACATGTGTTTGGTTAGGTTCATGTGTCTCAGAAAGAGAACATGCTGGCCTGTAACCACTCAAGGCAGTAGTTGTTGTATGTCTGAGTAGAGTTGGCTGGTGGCTGGAAAATAAATAGGTGACTACAGTAGGAAGAAACTAATAATGATAATAAACTTCAACTAAAAGTCTATGACCTAAAATAGTCACACTCCGAAGAAAACAAAAATAAAGAAGGAAAGAAAAATATCTGATATTTGGGGTGACTGATCTCATGCGAGTGTTGATTATTTTCTATTTTCTACAAGTTTTATTTCTATTATAACACTGACTCAGCATTTCAGTAACAAAAATGCATTTGATCACTGTTTCCAGTTAAGCCAGTGATACTTGTTTTGGTTTTCCAAAAATCGTGGCTGAGCCACGGGGGTTGTCATGTGCAGCTGCTCAAACCAATAAAAGCTAAAGCTAATATTATCCTAAAAAATGCAGTGTTCGTCCTGATACGTGAAAAAATTACTTTTTACCAAGGTAATGAGGAATTCGAATTCTCAACGGCTAATTCATAAGATTTCATGAATGTTGTTGAGATTTCAGCTGCACTATGGCTTAAAGTATTAAAGATATTATGATGATTACAGCATTCCCAAGAGAATATACTAACAGGCTCGTGCTATAAATGTAATTGACTATTATAAGGAATATACATTTACTATAGCTGCAATAACCTATTTCTACACATTGCATCATCTGTCCTTCTCTCCTTTTCTTTCACCATCTTTAAAGTGAAAGGGCAGACTGAAGTAGGCTGCAACTAACAATTATTTTCATAATCAATTAATCGTACGATTTATTTCTCCCGATTAATTATTTAAAATGTTATCTAATCACAAAATCGACTATTTCCAGGCTGATCAACCACCACAGAGAACACAAGCAGAGAAAAGAGAAAATGTCTCAGTCATGTTTACATTGCTGACCCCCTCTGTTTCATCCACGTTAACTCCATACTTCTTGGTGCCTTTGGCCTTGCTTGTTGTTAGCTTAATAGGCTAGCCTATGTTTGTGCTGCGTGATAGCCAGGAAATGATACACTAGTGGAAGGTTGAAAAAGCTGCACAGGTTAATGGGCTGGAAATGCAAGGAGACGGAAAAATATTGATCATGTCAACAAATAGATTAAAACTAAAGTAACGAGCTTGAAAATGTATTGAGTACTACATGTAATGAGTAGAAAGTAAAGATATTTGTGTAAAAAATACCAGAAAAATCAAAGTCATTTGTACTTCATTACTTTGCATCTCTGAGCTAGATACAGTAATACTAAACTGGAGCAATCAAGAGAATCGTTTCTTTTTTCGCAGCTCAGGCTGGTTTGGAAGCAGATGGCATTTTCTTTTGGCATCACAAGACATTGTGCCAGCAGTTCTTGAGTAATATGAGGCCCAGAAACCAGCCAAATGCTGCTGATTACACCTTTAAGAAGTAATTTGCAAAAAGTCCATCAGCATTAAACATCATTGGAAAAAGTCCAACAACATAAAATGGAGAAAAATGTAGGAGAAAGAACACAACAGAATGAAGACAACAGCTACCTTATAATGCTTATCTTACTAGTTACACAGTGGTTAGTACTCCAACCTCACAGCTCTAGGCTCCCAGGTTTGATCCTCAGCTCAGTATACTGTCTATAAGTTTTGTGTGTTCTATGGTTTCATCCCTCTGTCAAAAAAACGTTAGTTGGACTGGCTATGCTAAAGCCGCCTACAAAATAATGACTAGTGTCTGTGTGTGCGCATTCTTCTCTATAATTTATTGGCATCCCATCCCCAGTGAATTCTCCTACAGCCTTTCAATCCACCACAACCCTGTCTGGGATGAAGCACTTACTGAAGATGTATAAATGAATGATTGTGATTTTTTTTTTTGTTTTTTTTTGTTTTGTTTTTTTATACATGCAGTTCGAATCTGTGACTGTTATTTTAATCCCACACTAAACCTAAATTGAAACAAACCCGGGCAGTCCTGCAGTTATTTTATTTGATTGCATACATAGCATAGCATAGCATAGCATAGCATAGCTAGCTAGCTAGCTAGCTAGCTAGATAGATAGATAGATAGATAGATAGATAGATAGATAGAACGTTTTATATATATATATATATATATATATATATATATATATATATATATATATATATATATATATATATATATATATATATATATAATATGATTTTAAATAGGTAAATAGAATATAGGATATTTTATGAATTTACATAATAAATGTGACATTTGTCTCTGGAGCTACATATCTAAGGTTCAATATTATAGTAGAATTAAGTAGAATAAGTTTGTCCTTTGTTTCTGGTCTTGAAATACATGCATGTTGTTGGATAAACTGCAACCAAAAGGACTAAAAACAGTTTTTACATACAGTGATCACCTCTAAATGCATGGTTCAGTCTTTGCTTGCTCCACATGTGGACCACGGTCTGCTGGTTGATCACCAATGCTATACAGAAATTCTGCTTGTTGTTCCATACATTTCTGAACCCGTTTTTACAGTCTTTCTTGGAATGCAGAACTAACTTTGACTTCATATTTAAACAACCTTGCATTACTTGTGTCTTATAATAAATTAAAGCAGCTGCTGTGTGTAACAGAGAGTAATCACATCCCGGGTATCTTTAAGCAGCTTATAATACATGGTACATTCTGCTCTCAGCTTGCTCTCAGTGCACACTGTTCTTGTGTTCTGTTTTCAGATCACCATGATCATTTAAATACAGGTCTTTGAAAATTTTTTTAACACTTGATAGTGAATAAAAACAATATACAGACATATACAGGATTTCATTGTTACCTTAGAGTCTATCAGCTAGATTAGGTGTAATTTAATTAAAAATGTAATTAAAAATTTACATTAATTGATTAATTGATTGAAGATCCCGGTATTCATACCCAAGTCCCGACGTGAAAACAATATACTGGCATTCTGTGACCTCACATGCATTTTGTCTATGATAATTTTCTGCTGTAATTATGTTAATATTATGTAAATTGAATAGCACCCGTTCTACTTATTTAAACTAGTGATTGAAAATGTGTTTAAATGAAGTTTGGTATACATTGAAATCACATTTGGATAAAGACAGAGTTCATCTGTCTTAGGTATTCATAAACTAATTATCAATTTAGAGTCAGGTGGATCTTAGGCAGGTGGAAATTGTATTTTTTTTTATAAATGATGCATCTTCATATGTCCTGTCTTTTTCTTCATGCCTATTTATTTCTAGTGTTTGGAAAATTAAGTTTTAAAACACCAGGATAATTGAGATCCCTTCTATATTACAGCGGTAAACATAGCTGGGGGCATGTGATTGAGTATGCTGTATTTGTTGGCATTCACATTATGTACAGACTCATTTTTAGAATGTAAAGAATACCTTATGGAAGATGCTATTACAAATGTATAATAAAATAAGACAAAAATTAAGACATTGAGCATGCTGTTAAAAAATTAGGAAGCTCTTTAAACACTTCACTATGCCAGAAAACTTACAGATACAGAGCTTTAAATGTCTCCTGATAGGAAACTTTACCATATCATTAATGATACACATTTTGTATTCTGTATATTTGCAGTAAGTCATACAAGCCTTCGTATGACAAGATGTGACTAGCGCAATTACATCATAATACAAGTGTGCAATAATATAAATATTAAGGTGGACCAGTTTGAATGATGCATTTATAAAAAATAAATAAATAAATAAACACATTCTGACCAAACAGAATTGAGTGATGTGAAGTTATTGCTGTTAGATGTTTGTTAGGGTAAAAAGTTGTCATGCAGCTTTTAGCTAGCTTAGCTAGCATGAAATCTGCAAAAACAAAAGAAAATGTTATAAAAAAAAAAATCTGGAATGAAAGATTCCAATACCTAGAAAATGAAGCTAGGTTAACCAAGACATGTAACATGGCATGAAAGTTTGGCTATATGTTATATGTACTGTATTTTTGAATGTGTGCTGTAAACAATCAATACCTCTAAAAATTACTTAGCAAGCAGTATTAGCATTGTGAAAGGTGAAAATACAGAAATCACTAACATATTTTAAAATGTACCACTTTTAACCAAAGTAGTGATTTTGCCTCAGGTAACTAAAAGGAAGTTCCTTCATGAGAATTTGATATCTGAGGGTGAGGAAGTCGAGTGGAAAGTGCTTTGTGACAAGCCAAGGCCGAGGCGAACAGATTGCTAAATCCCTAGTGTTCTAGGTATGCAACATGAAGCTGAGACGTCCCTGAGCACTTTGCACTGGCAACCGTGTCATACTTCAGCCATGGAATCTTTTGTAGGTTTAAAATGTCCTTAATTTTTCCAGCTAGGGGGTTGTATGGAATATTTTATTATTGCTAAAGGAGAATAAAAGTAAAAAAATAATAATACTATATATATAGGGGGTTGGTATAACACTGTACGAGCACATGATAATGGCAAGGAGTAACTTATTAATCTGGGCCTATGAGTAACAAATGTCAGCTGTGTGTATTTAAATGAGATATTTGCCCAATAATGTGCGACTTCACAAGGCCATATGTGCCGTTATTGCTTCTTTGGGGATCCTGTGGAAGCTGTATATGGAATGACATTTGAATGCAACTTTAATACTTGGAGTCACTTGAGGCAGTTGAGAGGTTGGAACAGATTTCCCCACACATTGCTGGCTTCAGTGAGTTCAACAGTTGACCTGGCTGCCACACTTTGTTAGTCTTCAATGCTTCAATGGATTAAAAGTCTCCCTTTTACTGTTTTGCTTACTGTTTTCTTCTCAATTCGGTCACCTGCCAGTTCCCACCCACCAGCCAGCTCTCTTCCTCGTACGCAAACGAGAAGCATGAGAGCTGGCACTGAGACAAGTAAAAAGGGACAAATGTGTTCTCTGAACTGCTGGTCTTGCTACATCACAGGGCAGCGTAACACATTCTGAAAAAAATGTCATCTAACCTCTACTACACTACATCTACCACACTAAGTGCTAATTACAAGAAGCCTAGATAAATTTAGCTTTGTTAGCCACTGCATATTAAAACACATTTCTAGATGTAGCTTAGCAAACTAGCCGTTTAGAAATGTAGCAGCATGCTCTATGGAGCCTTAGCAAGGTGCTAAGTCTCAAAAACATGGTATTAAAAAAAAGTTCAAGTAACCATTACAAACTTTTAAATATCCAAACTTCCTGTTAAAGATGTTAACAAAGCAATGAAATCAGCTGGAAATCAAACCCTGACTTCTTTAACCTAAACCTAAGATCTACAGATCTGGAACAAAAATTTCTAAGCTGCAGGTGCAAGTAATATTATTGCTTTCTGTTTGCACATATGGATCAAAGTTTGTGGACACCTGACAAGATAATTCGTATGTGCTTTTTAAATATCCAATTCCAAATCTAGTCCCATTTTGATATGTACTGTAATAGCTTCCACTCTTTTAGGAGGAATTATCACTAGATTTTGAAGTGTGATTGTGGATGTTTGTGCTCATTAAGCCTGCTATGAAAGTCAGGTACTGACGTAGGGCAAAGAGGACGGTGGTACAATTCATCCCAAAGGTGTTCAATACGAATTAGGTCAGTGCTCTATAACAATGTATTGATGCAATTTCCACTGAAAAGGAAGTCAGGGTGGGATATATCGAGTGGCCCCGGCTTTAGCCCAGGCTAAGCCATACTTGACAGTTAGTACAAAGTATGTTGGGGCAGGGCACTTTCAATCCTGAATGCATCTTCTAAATGCAAATTTTGTCACTAGCTTAGAGATAAGTCAATATGATTTGAGTCTGGGGAGTTTTGTGCTTTGTTGATTACTTTTAAGACAGATAGGCAGGTCAGGTAACAGCTGGTTGTAGCAGTTAAAATGCTGTTGTGATAATGTAAATGTTAATAGGAATTAACTTCATGGATGCTACACAACATTTAATAGACAACATTGATAAAGTGTTGTTTTAGTTTAATTAATATAGGTTTGTAATCTTAAGCACAATTTTGCATCCGTCTGCATCTTTCTATACAGTCTGCACACCTACAAGTGTGTTATTGCGTTCTAATTTTATATGCATAAATATTTTAGAAAATTTTTATGACAATTTTTATTATAATTCCTAAGTGTTATATACACGAATATTTCCCTTTTTTTTTATAGTGAATTCTCTTCATTTTCAACATGTTATTATCTAATACAGTTGTCCCCAACCTTTTTTCCGCAATGGACCGGTTTAATGTCAGATAATAGGGTATATTCACGGTCCGGCCTCTAATGTGTGGTGGATAAATACAACAAAATAAAATGATACGACCGGCATAAAAACTGGTATTTTCTAAACGTAATAATAAATGTAAATCCACTGTGATGTTTTTATGTTTATTTTGTTAGTTTGGGGGTTTCAATTTAGCGGTAATGTATTATGTGTTAGAGGCCGGAGCCCCTTTAAGAAGGTAGCAGATGGAGGTAAGAAATGTGGCCCAGGTATCATGACATGCAATAAGAGTGAGTCATAAACAGATGTGGCGGAGAGAATCTGGTAATTTTCCAAAATAAAACATTGTTTAGAATCAGATAATAAATGAAAAGGAAATGATGTAAGTTATGTTTTCTTTTTGTGCGGCCCGGTACCAATTGACCCACGGACCAATGCCGGTCCGCGGCCCCGGGGGTGGGGACCACTGATTTTATATACTGACCTATAGCACTAGAAATCAAGAAATTCTGTATTAAAATAAACAGGTATATGTGATATCATTTATATGTAAGCCTGATAGTATAACAATCTTAATGTGACACACCCAGTGAGGTACAGTCGTGTTGTGAGAACCGTACACCTGCAGTGTGGCGACATTGGGCATGAAGGTTGAAAGCTGTGTTACCATGGCGATGCCAGACTTGGATGGGGAGAATGGGAGATCTTAATTTTCCCGCAAAACTCAGATGAGCTGAATGCGGTATATAAGGAGCTTAAGATGATCATAATCAGTCCACTTGAATTTCAAATTTGATCACATCCTGTACACTATTGCTATTAACAATCTTAATCTCCAATTTATAGCAGGATTAAAGAAACCTCTGGCCTCATATTTGATTTGTTGCTCACTGTTGAATAAATTCTTACAAAAAAAAATTTCTGTAGCTAGAAATGCAGGAATCTGGACGGGAGTTAGAAAACCTTTCTTTCTAACTCCTGTCCAGATTCCTGCATTTCTAGCTACAGAAATTTTTTTTTGTAAGAATTTATTCAACAGTGAGCAACTTTATACTTGTCACATGTATTTTACAGCACAGTGAAATTCTTTCTTTGCATTTTGTCAGTCGTGATATAGCATGCCCTGTGCATTAAGGAGGATTAAGGGCCTTGCTCAAGGGCCAAAAGGGTGGAAGCTTCACAACACTGAGGCTTAAACCGCCAACCTTCTGATCAGTAACCACTGAGCTACCACGTCCCAAAATTGCTTTGGAACAAGTACACACCTTTATAACATTTTCAATCTAAATGTTTTGGTTCTTTTTTTTTTTTTTTTTATATCAGATGGAAAATTTTCTTTGTTACCATTTTTCCATTTGTGCATTTCTAATCTTTAAAATAAAAAATGTAAAAAAATTCAAGAGTAAAATATAAATATATGTAAAATATTGTATTTACAATATTGTATTGTAAAATAGTGAGTGCATGAATGAGTAAATGAGTGAAAAAAAGAAATGAAATAGGCTTTGAATAGGCTTCTGTTCAGCTTTGAAGAGACTGGGTGAGCAAAATAAGATCAAATAGAAATTATTAAATTATTTAAATTTGAACATTCAAGATCGTTGACTTTTTTGTCACACATTGTTGTTTTATGTAAATAACAATGTGTGACAAAAAAGTCAACGATCTTGAATGTTAAAATTTAAATAATTTAATAATTTCTATTTGATCTTATTTTGCTCACCCAGTCTCTTCAAAGCTGAACAGAAGCCTATTATTGCCAACATCAGCTACAGATTTCTATTTTCACTCCGGCTCTTTTGCAGTTCAAAATATTATTCATATCAGAAGTATGACCCTGGACTATAATTCATTTCAGCCACTGCACCATCATGTGATTGTCACATAACATGATATAAAACAAAGAAAGAAAAATCATAAAAATAAAATAAAAAAACACCAAAATGTTTAGTAAAAAAGTCAAAAGTGATTAGTGACATGTGATAGTCATGATGGTGTCTGGTTGTAATTTACACAATGAGGTATTTTATATTTAGCCGATTGATGCCTTTATATTCAGACAAAACGTTAGTGTATTCAAGTATTATCATAAGTTCATTAAAACGGAAATTATATAGATTACATTGTTGTAGTGTGAAAGAAAGTTCAAGTGGATTTGCTCAATATTTTTTTCCTTTTGTATAGTCTGTATGACCAAATTATGTATTAGCTTTAGTCAAACTTGTGCATACTGTTATAAAAAAATATCTTTCGATCTGCTGTTTCAAGTAAATACCCTCTGTCTCTCTATTGCTATTCCTAGTTTAATTTAATTTCCATTTATATTCATAATTCAAATATACTTACTGACTACTTTATTAGGAGCACATGCACACTTG
>NC_139601.1:14923906-15051662 GCF_946808225.1 Silurus aristotelis | reverse complement strand
AACAATCCGGTAATGCAATCACACACCTATTTGTTTGCTAAACTGAGAGGCTTGGCGTATTCAAACATCTGCTGTCTATTCAAGTGAACTGCAAGGTGTTATCTTTCCTTCTCTTTTTGCTTCCAGTAATATTTATTCAGATAACGTGCCTGAAAAAGGTTAGCATGAATTATTGGAGCTTGGAGGTAATAAACATAGTGTTTCCTATTCATTGCTCTGTTTTGGTATCTGAATTGGTCATGTTGATACTGTGTTTTTTTGGTACTTTTTTTTTTGACTCGGCTAAAGAATAACCTCTGGATTGACAAGCCAGTCTTGACCTTTCTATGTGTTTAAGATCCTCTTCATGCTTGATCAGCCACTAGAGAATGCCCCGCGCTGCTCGTCTGTTTGGTCCGCGTGCTGTTGTTTTAACCCCTTTTTACTGACGTGTGCATCCTGATCTGACGCAATTGTTCACCAGTGGCCTTATCATGTGCCAGTCAGTGTGTATTTATGCGCCATAAGGAATGCAAATACCCATACTGAAGGTTCTGCCTTTTTTATTTACTTGCTTTAAAAGGTAAAATGTATATTCTCCTGTCCAAAACGGCTCATTAATGATTCATGGGAATCTCCACAAATTGCTTTTGTAACCGTTACCATATTGCTGTCTTCTTGATTTGATTTGACAGGCTAGATACGCTCTCTGGATATTTCAATAAATACACCTGTATGTCCAGTATGCCACAGGTCTACCTGTTTTTCCCTTCAAGGTTTTTCTTATTTTGTTAAGCTTGTAGCCTCGGATTCTGCTTCCTGCCTGACAGTTCTGGAATCCTAATACTAATAATTGTTGTTGTAGCCTCACATGTTCATTCTGAGATGCTTTGCTGAGATGATTTTCAGCTCACCGTGGTTGTAAAAAGTGTTTTCTGATCTTTTTGTAAATTTGCCTGATAGTTCAAACCTGTCTGGCTATTGTCTTTTGTTCCTTCTCAGCAGCAAAGCATTTCTACCTGCAGAACTACAGCTCACTGGAGACTATTGTGCATGACAATCCCAGATGAAATGCTCAGAAATACTCTAACCAGCAAAAAACACTAATGTTACTGACTCACATTTAATATTGACCTATTTTGAAATCTGATGTGACCATTAGCTCAAACTCCTGAGCTGTATCTGCAAGATATTTTTTTTCGCATTGCCGCTTTATCACATGACCAGCTACTGGTTTTATATACTGTGCCCTCCACCAACATTGGTATCCTTAGAAAGTATAAACAATGCTATTCTATAGGATGCGATGTGATCTTTTGCTATAGGAAATTGCTCTTATAGAGTGATATTTGGACAAAAGACAATCGCAACCTTATTTTAAAACCTTTAGACTAAAAAAGGGATGTAACGATACACTCAACTTAAAAAATCTTTTTTGATAACACAATGAGATTTAATGTGCAATGCCATAACATGTGCAATATCACAATGTGCAATTTCATATTATGTACAATATTTTTTTTTGCACCTTTGAATAGTATATATAGTGTAGGGCAGTGGTGGTCCAGCAGTTAAGGCTCTGGGTTACTGATCATAAGGTCAGGGGTTCAAGCCCCAGCACTGCCAAACTGCCACTGTTGAGCCCTTGAGCAAGGCACCCTATCAGCACCAGGGGCGCCGTACCATGGCTGACCCTGCGCTCTGACCCCAGCTTCCAGATGAGTTGGGATGTGCGAAAACTTCAAAGAAATTTCCCCAATGTGGGACGAATAAAGGTATATCTTATCTTACAATACTGTATAAAACCTTATGATAGTTCGGGAGTCCGAGAGCGGGAGCTGAACACAGAGCTGACTGCAAAGCCTCATACGCCTCATTTATTTTAGGTGTCCACGTTAGCGGGTGCTGCAAAGGATCGTTTTTAAGAATTTAAGCAATAATAGAGGCCACATTGGGTACAAAAGGGGCAACAGGGACCACGACTTCATTTATTTTTCTCAAATCTTGAGTAAAGCGCCAGGTGCCGTCCGGCTTCGGAACTGGATTAACGGGTGTGTTATAGGAACTTACACATGGTTTGATCACTTCCTGTTGTATTAGGGAGGTCAGGATTGTGTCTATTCCCTGCAACTTCGATTCAGATAGAGAATACTGTTTAACAAATACACGATGTAAATGTTTTAGTTTAGCCTCATAAGGAGGACATTGAACCAAGCCCACATCATCCTTATGCCCGTAGAAGAGATGGTAATTCTTCGAGTGATGATTTTCATGTCAGATAGATATGACAGGGGAGCAGAATCAGGAACTGAAACCGTGAGTTTAGAGCCGGAAAAGGTGAGAGAGACGTGCAATCTGCTCATGAGATCTCGGCCCAGGAGATTAAACGGACAATCAGGTATGAAAACACAAACAATGTTGCAGAAAGATATTTGTGTCGGAAGGACAGGTTACAAGCACGGGTGGAGTAAACAGTGTTTCTTTTTCATCCCCTTCAATACCCACAGAGATAATGGAATGACCAGAAATGGGTCCCTCATCCCTTTATAAATTTGAGAATGAACGGATGTCAAGTATTCAGGTTTGAAGGTTCCGCCACTAGGACAAGACAAAAATTGAGGTTGTGATTCAGTCCACCCTGCCAGATTGTCCAGCCAGGGGGTGGTATAAAAGGTGAGACCACAACGGTTCATGCAGTCCCGAGAGGCTTCCTCAGGATCTCGTTTGGGATATTTTCTACTATAGGTACAAACGTCTGACAATATCCTACAGAACAGGAACTGGAGGCCAGAGATCGAGGCAGATAAGGCGGTTTAATAAAAAATTTCGAAGTCTCAAGTTACTGTGACTACAGAGACGGTTCAGCCCGCTACTCACGACGGTACAATGACAGCAATAAATTCGCTTATGACACAGAAGCGGATATCAGCATACGAGGTGAGTGCCTACACTTTCAACGGTATGGTAAAATACCAAATCGGCACACTTTTCCGGAACGCTGATATCCCGGACGAGCCCCCAAGAAACTGTAAGTAATTATTCAATCCTCTGTCGTGTAGACAGTATGTCCTCGAATTCAGCCTCTCCTCTCGATCTCTGCTTTCCTACAAGCTTGGGGAAGTCTCAATGAAACACACGAGTCAGCTTTCAGAGAGTTCCAAAGCTTTATTGTGTCATACATATACCACAACGAAGTGGGGAAGGGAGAGTCAGTGTCCGTACGAACAGAAGAGATGGTTGAACATGACTCCATATAGGCACGTTAGAAGAAGGAACCACCCAAGGGGGTACATCTAGATTAACACAGACCAAAAGGCTACACTTTTGGGTGTGAGACAAAAGAAGACAAAGATAGAAATGTTCTAGGTCACACAAGTATTATTATTGTGACTAATGCTTAACTAATGCTCAAGGAAATTTAACAATTCTCACACTTAACTTAATTAATCTAAATGTTTAAAAATAAAAAGTGCTGTTATTGTTACTCAGACAAAATGCTGCACATTTCATTATGAAACAGAAATACATTTTATGTAAAATAACAAAACTAAATTGAAAGTTGAGAATAAATCCCAAATTAAATCGATCAATTATTAATAAAACAAAATTAAAAAAATTATATTTGTATAAACAACTCCAATATGTTGACCAGTAGCCAAAATACTTCATTTTCTAAGACAGAAAACTTTAGAATGCCTAATTTATTTTGCAATGAAAACACTGATGCACGTTGTGATGTCTCGTGTTCTGGTAAAGGTGGTAAAGGGTTTATATGTTGCATCATGCTTATATTTACATCTTGCACTATCTGCACTCTGGTTTTGTTTTTTCTGCAATCTCCTCACCTCTATTTTTTTTTAGTCTTTGGAAAACCAAATGTTTGCTACTGTTTAACATTACAGCTCGGTTGCTTCTATTGCGCCTGGCACACAAGGTCACTGCTTGGTATACAGCTTCAGTGGCCTTTCTGCTGTTTAAAACATGTATCAGGATTCGTATAACATCTAAACTGACTTCACATATTTTTTATACATATTTTATATTCGACCCTCTAGAGCAGGGGTGTCTGATTTTTTCCCCACAAAGGGCCAGTGTGGGTGCAGGTTTTTATTCCAACCAAACAAAGACAACACCTTTTAGTTCATTGAAAATGAAAATCTAAACAGGTGGAATTTGGTGTGATTTCCTGCACCCACAATAGCTCTGATTAGAAAAGATTGCACATCCCTGGGCTAGAGTCTGGTGTGTCCTGTAGCATTTCTAAAGTCCCTTACAGTAAATGGTTATTAAACACTTTCTGTTTAATGCTATCCATCAAAAAAATATCAAATATCCTCAAAAGGATCACTCTGATTATCTACATCAGAATACATACTGATTATAGCTACGATCCATTTCAATTGAGATCACCAAATGATGATGATGAGATGACACCATTTAGGGCTCTCTGTTCTTCTCACAAGGTTTGTGTTCACCTCTGTGCTTTTCACAATTTATTCAATTCACATATTGCAAATAATAGGGTTTAAATCCATTTAGTTTCATTCATAATTATTTACGATGTGAAGCAACACCAGAAAGATGGTGATAACATACAAATATGGTGGTTAATGATGTTGCCATGGATACATGCCTATACCCTGATTTGTGCTCATTCAGCCATTTCAATTAAAGTGAAGGGAAAATGGAATGCTATCACATCCAAAGACATACATACATTTACATGCCTCCAAATTATGGACACAGTTTAGGAAGGAACTACATAAAGTTTTAAAAGTCATGTGCCTGTGTGTGTGTGTGTGTGTGTGTGTGTGTGTGTGTGTGTGTGTGTGTGTGTGTGTGTGTGTGTGTGTGTGTGTGTGCGTGCACTACAGTACATGCGAACCACAAACACACACACGGCACAATGAAGGGAATTCTAAAACAGCACCCAGCCTGTAAATCCTCTCCCACCCAATCTTGCAGAAACTAATTAGAAGGGAAAAAAGACCTTATAAATTTCATAATCATCAACAACCAGAAAACACAATTAAGCCAATCATGAGCAAATCCAATAAACTTCAACATTATTATTGGGCCTAGTGGGCCTCACAATCACATCATGCATAACAGGAACCAAAACTAAAATAAAGAACAAAAACAAATTACAGTACCTAATGGACCAATAACAGATAAAAAAATAATAAAAAACAATAGTTAGAAATAACATCTAAACACCAGGTGAGCGAATTTACAACCTTAACAAACCCTAGCACTATATTATATATATAAATATATACAGTACAGACCAAAGGTTTGGACACGCCTTCTCATTCAAAGATTTTTCTTTATTTTCATGACTATGAAAATTGTAGATTTACACTGAAGGCATCAAAACTATGAATGAACACATGTGGAATTATATATGAAATTATATACATAACAAAAAAGTGTGAAACAACTGAAAAATGTCATATTGTAGGTTCTTCAAAGTAGCCACCTTTTGCTTTGATTACTGCTTTGCACACTCTTGGCATTCTCTTGATGCCTACTTTGAAGAACCTACAATATGACAAATTTTTCAGTTCACTTTTTTGTTATGTATATAATTCCATATATAATTCCACATGTTAATTCATAGTTTTGATGCCTTCAGTGTGAATCTACAATTTTCATAGTCATGAAAATAAAGAAAACTCTTTGAATGAGAAGGTGTGTCCAAACTTTTGGTCTGTACTGTATATATATATATATGGCACTAATTTCAGCCTCAAGTTTTTTTGAGTTGGATGCTACAAGCCCAGCACACCTATTTTTGGGCAGTTTTTTTGCAGAACCTCTCAAGCTCCATCAGGTTAAATGGAGAGCGTTGGTGCACATGCATTTATTTTAGATCTCATCAGAGATTTTCAATCGGGTTCAAGTCTGGGCTCTGACTGGGCCACTCAAGGACATTCACAGAGTCACGTAGCCACTCCTTTTTTATATTGGCTGTGTGCTTAAGGTCGTTGCCCTGTTGAAAGATGAACCGTGGCCCCCAGTCTGAGGACCAGAGGGATCTGAAACAGGTTTTCATCAAGCATGTCTCTGTACATTGCTGAATTCATCTTTCCCTCGATCTTGACTGGTCTCACGGTTCCTGCCGCTGAAAAACATCCCCACAGCATGATGCTGCCACCACCGTGCTTCGCTGTAGGGATGGTACTGGCCAGATGATAAATGGTGCCTGGTTTCCTCCAAACATAACGCTTTACATTCAGGCCAAATAGTTCAATCTTTGTTTCATCAACCCAGAGAATTTTGTTTCCCTTTTGGCAAACTACAGGCGGACTGTCTGTGTGCCTTTTACTGAGGAGTGGCTTCCGTCTGGTCACTCTACCATACAGGCCTGATTGGTGGAGTGCTGCAGAGATGGGTGTTCTTCTGGAAGGTTGTCCTCTTCCTACAGGGAAACACTGGAGCTCTTTCAGAGTGGCCATTGGGTCTTTGGTAACCTCGCTATTAAGGTCTACTTTATGTCCTGTATATCCTGTCAGAACTGACATAAAAATTTGCATGAACTTTACATGAACTAGTAGACAGAAACCTGATCCAGCATGACAATGTCCCTGTATACAAACCCAGCTCCATGAAGATGCAGTGTACATGGGTCGGAGTGGAAGATCTTGAGTGGTAGTAGTTCTGGCTGTAGCTTTAATATGAATGTGCTCTAACATGCTATTGTAACTATAGGAACAGCTCATAAACAGGAAATGACACGGCAGACTCTCCACATAATAATAATGAATGGATATAAATGGGTTTGTGTTTAAAAAACATTCTCATAATCACTGTTGTGGTAATGTGATGTTTTTGGTTAGGAGGCGTTTGTGGAACATTTATGGAAGGGTGTAAGATCTCCTTTAGTCTTGATTATGCATTTAGTTTTCTTAGTCTAATGACAGGGTGCATTGTGTGTGTGTGTGTGTGTGTGTGTGTGTGTGTGTGTGTGTGTGTGTGTGTGTGTGTGTGTGTGTGTGTGTGTGTGTGTGTGCGCGTGTGCGTGAGAGAGAAAAAAGAACTATCCTGTCTTACAGATATTATGTAACTTGAAATCTGAACTAATTACATGATATATGTTTCAGGTTAATCACATTACACATTAATAAAAATCAGTTAATACATAACACATAAAAGTGTTGTAATTTTTAGCAAATTGCTCTGGTATAAGAGGAATAACAAAGTCCAGCATCCATCAACTATTAAATGTATATTATGCACTTCAGGATGGCAGCTTGCACCTCACACCACATCACACCCCCTGGTGTGCATTATTTTTGTATAACAGCACGGTCTGTTGTTTGTTATTCCTAACTCCCACTTATTCCCACGTCACAGCTGAATGTTCGAATCCGATTGGTCAGAAAATGTGCATTACTAACAGCACATGTCTTTCTTTTTTTCTTTCTTTCCTCCCTTCATTATTATTTTTTTCTTTTAGCTTTCTTGAAATGACCAAACAGTATAATATAATATATTTTCTTTCTTTCTTTCTTTCTTTCTTTCTTTCTTTCTTTCTTTCTTTCTTTCTTTCTTTCTTTCTTTCTTTCTTTCTTTCTTTCTTTCTTTGTTTCGTTTGAAGGTCTTGATTTAATAGAAATAAAAAAACAAACAAACATGGTAATTGTTGTAACAGTGTTATTGCTATTATAATGTTTAGATTTATTTTTTTTTGGGGGGGGTGGGGGGCTTAGTGTTTAGAAGGTCAGAGGTTTAAGCCTCAGCATTATATGCTACAGTCTCACAGGACTAACCCTAACCCTAAGGGGGGAGAAACAAGCCTTTCCTCCAACACAGAGACACTTATTTGTGCTCTTTACAAATGTTTTCTTTCTTTCTTTCTTTCTTTCTTTCTTTCTTTCTTTCTTTCTTTCTTTCTTTCTTTCTTTCTTTCTTTCTTTCTTTCTATTGGTCTAAATATATTTTGGAAAAAAGGAGAAACCATAGTAACCAGTATAATATTGAGAAATGTTTATATTTAAAGCTCCAGGTTACTGTTCAGAAGGTCTGGAGTTCAAACCGCAGTACTTTCAAGCTGCTATGGTTGGGCTTGAGTAAATCCTCTAGTTCTATCTGCTCAAAAGTATACGATCACATTGGATACTTTTATATTCGCCCTTTTTTACAGACAGTACATGAGCAAACAGAAGCTAATGATTGGCTAGTGTTGTTTTGATTGATGGAAGAGAGAGACCCAACCATTCTTTTCACCCAGCGAAGCCAATTTTTGCTGCAACTCACAAGCTCCCAATGACTTTCGATTTTAGTACTTTTTGTGTTCTTAGAGTTCTGTATGTGTTTTTTTTTTAAAACTTTTGTAACTTTTGAAAGCGCTCTAGTGTGTCGAACAAAATGCAGACAGCAGCGTTTTTTGTTTTTTTAAGCGTCCTCATTCCGCCGGTCTTGCGTCCACTTCCCATAGGATTGCATGACATGAAAAACTTGTGCTTGAGGCATAGGATAAATATAGATGGTGTGAAAGCAGCTTATATGGGCTGCTTTGTATTAATTGTATTAATGACATTACAGCATGGTAATTAAAATATGCGGAAATACATTTTCTGGTAGCCGTGACAACCGCACTTTAATCCGTACATAAAAGTGTGATTATTTATTTTACTTATCATATACTTCATTTTACTTCATCAGAATCAGAATCAGGTTTATTGGCCAAGTGTGTTGACACACACAAGGAAGAAGGTTTCAGCTGTTAGTGACTCTCAAAAGAACAGACATAAATAACACTATACATTGGTTCAGTTGTCATTGTAGCTACACTGACACACACACACACACACACACACACACACACACACACACACACACACCTTCATTTGCTCCACAGTTAAGATTACTGCATTAGTGTTCCACCTGTCTGTGACACCTGTGATTATGTGAAGCCCATTTTAAGCTCAAACTGGTGATTAATGTGATTTAACTTTGGAATTTTATTTATTCAGAGAAACAAAAAAAAAAACGCTTTCACACGTTTTAAAAGCACGAAGAGATGACACACTGCGTTTTAGCATGTCGAGTGCTTGCATGATTCGATTTTGGGGCACTGGGTCGTAAATGGATGCTTTTGTAAATGGAAATGAGAGTGTGAGCGGCGCAGCCGGGAGAGCACGCACACTAGTGGCGGGAGATGAAGCACTTATCTTTCATGACACTTCAATGTCGAAATGCAGGTAATTCATTTTTTTATCACCTCGCGTTCGTTTTTCGCGGCTTTGAAAGAATCAATTTTATTGCTTTTTTGCGATCGAAACAGAAGGGCATGTCAAACTGTTTGATGAAGCAGGTAGGCGACTGTACTGTGCACCTGATATTGCATTGAAAGTGATTGTTTCTGCTACATGCAATAAGACTTACAGGTTCTAATATTGATGCAGCTTTAAAGAGAAAAAACAAAACAAAATGCCACTTTGAAAACATCAGGATTGTTTGCAGCATATGGCACTTTCCAGTGGTGTTGGTGTTGAAAACATTTCACAAAAATCTGTACTTTTCATTGTTGGAAACTTTTTATTAACTACATCTAAATGCATAATATCTTCCTTTCTTCTCTACTACATTTCAGAAAAACATGGTGCTTCTTGGTAATTTGAAGTGAACACATAAAGTTTGTTAAAACGAGATGCCTTCACAAAACCATAAGCGTAAACGCAAGGTTCTGGTGAAAATGTGTTTGTGGAGTTAGGGTTCTCTCACTGTGTGTCTGTAGCAATACAAGAAGCAATACATTAAAAAGGTCTGGTGTGCAGGAGAAGGGAACACATTTATGGATTTGTTTTGTCCTTTCCATTTTGATACTTAAGTACATTCATAAGTAAGTACTTTTGCACTTTTATTGAAGTTGAAGTATAAAATGAGAACTTTTAGCTTTACATATGCTTTATGTACTTCATATACTATATACTTTTCAATACTTTTAAACGGGAAATTTGTACTTCTACTCAAATCGTTTTGTCCCAGTTTTATGTAAATTGAGTTATTTGTGTGAGGTGTATGTATAGTCCAATTACGTCCTTTAACAGGTGGCTACATGTAGGTCTATAGGTTGTATATTTATATGCAGGCTTATACTGATTATATGTTTATATATGTATATGTTGATTAATAAGATATATGTTTAATGAAATACCTCTTAATGTGATTTTTATGTATATGTGCCTATGTCTTTTTATATCAGTTTGCATATTATATGTAGCACCGTGATCCTGTGAGACGCACAATTTCTTTCCTCTGTATGTCTCCACATTTGGCAGAATGACTTGACTTGAACTTCAAATATAGAAATGGTGTACTTCATACACCACTGGTGCATTTTCACAGTTTAGTCTATTTGTCTGTGCCCAAATTATATGAAAATAAACACTTTTGTACGTCTTATTTGGACTCTGCACATAATTGCATGAGGCAAAAATAAAAAAATAAAAAAAATAGAGGATATGTAGGCCTAAAAACCCTGGCAACACAGAGCATTTGTTAATAAGTGATTACATAATGAGATACTGTAAATAACTCGTTTTAGCTAGCTTTATGGTTTGTTTTACTTGCAATATTATACAGTGGAACCTCGGAGCTCGCGAGGGTTAGGGACCAAGACCGGTCGCGAGTTCCGAATTTTCACAACCTTTTGATACGCCCCTTCCAACCCAGTAAAAACCCAAAGAACACTATACGAAATCGATTTAAAATGAGTAAATAACACTATTTCACTCCATAACACTTTACATTATTAGACTATTTTAACAATACTTTATGTAAATTAGCAGCAATTACAATGCTTAATGAAAAAAAATAAAGTACAGGTACAGTAAAGTATGCAGTAGAGAAGTACAGTATAATAATACATAATAAAAATAGTTTCAAAGCGTTTTTTAGACAATTTTAATGAGATAAACCTTGATTAGAAATGTTAAAACTAGCGTTTTGAGCAGCTCGCGGTTGCTCACGAGCCGATCTGAATGAGAGTCGCGAGCATGCGAGGTCGCGAGCGCTGAGGCCGCGAGCTCGAGGTTCCACTTTATATATATATATTTTTATACATTTTTTTTTATTATAATTATTTTATTTTTATTCTTTTGTATTTTTTTATTAATCAGTTCAAATGTCCAGAACATTTGGCATTTCCGTAGCATTAATATTGTTGCTTTGGCTTGATTTTATTACTATTTTCAAATAAATAAAATATAATACACAACATAATTCACTTCCAGCAGTCAAATCGATTCAAGAGTTAAAGATTTGAGAGTTGATTTGCGTTCTTACTGCAGTCATATAAATCCATAACACATCAGGGTTCAATTCAAAAGCATCTCCAAACCTCAAAAGTACTTCTTACTCCTTACTGCCCCTAGTGGTACAGAGTCAGTCTTTACGGTGTTTTTTTTTATTTCTTCTGTCTTGTTGGTTAATCAAATGTTAATGTTGCATCTGAAGAACAAACAAACAAACACAAATAGATTTAAGCATTGCACTTAATGTGATATCAGGTCTGCATTACCATCTTTCTAAATATTCACTATATAATTTCCTATAATTTCCTTTAAGAGTCCCTTTACTGGAACATATATACTGCTGTGATTTTAAAGACTATTAAAATTCCCATTGTTTACTGGATTTTTTATTTAAATGAATATTGGATTTAATAAAAAATTTGGTAGTTTTTTCCCATTACATAAGTGTAATTGCACTATAATTGTGTCAGTATGCCTATAAAATCTTGTATTTTTAAGAATTTGGAAAATTTCGATATTTAAGCCATACATTCATTCATTCATTCATTTTCTCCCGCTTATCCGTAATTCGGGTCGCGGGGGCAGCAGTCTAAGCAGGCCCCCGCGGTCGACTGCTGCCCAATCCTCACAGCACCTTCCCTTACGGACCCTCCTGCAGGTGGTGAGCCCACGGGAAGTATATTTAAGCCAGATAAAAAATAAATAAATAATAATAATAATAATAATAAAAATAATTGTTAAATCTTTGTCTATACAAGGATCAGCAGTGTAGCAACACTTTCACTTATTTCCGCATTCCTTATCAGTCCGTAATGAAGACAGCACATTTCTTCGTAATGTGTGTCATGACCCTGTGGGCTTGGCACTTCTTGGCCTGCTTCTTCTTTTCCTGACAGAGTATAATTAGCCTTTCAGGGAGCCCAGCGCTCGCACTTTATTATTGTGCCATGAATTTTGAGTTTCAATTACGCCTGCTGTGCGATTTATTTATTTATTTAATCCCATTGCGCTTAAAGCAAATCATCAAAAAAATATGTATTTTTTGTACATATATTTAAACTATTCTGTGTCTTCAATTCAGTTTAATTATTTGCAAGCTTTCCCAGCAGAAGCTATACCAGTTAACGTTTTGTTATGTGCACACACAATTATATAATTGCATTTCATTCACTTGATATTATGTCCAAGAAAGAAATGAAAGATCATGCTCACCATCATCACCATCATCTGTGCTTTCAGAGATCTTTAGAAGATTAGGGTTAAAGGTTCGAGGTAGTTTTTTAGACTGAAAACAAATAAATAGACTTGTATAATGATAGAGTTAATATTTAGTATATTTTAGTAATATTATAGTAACATTTAGAAAATAATTTTAAAAATTCCCCCTCTGCATCTTCTTCAAATTCTGAGCAGTGTACTTTTTTTTTCCCTGGGCTTTGACCTGGTGCGAAGATGACAAGTTTGACGCAAGCGCTCATAAGCGACTGACAAGCGAGGCAGAAGCAAATTCTTAAACAGGTTTAAAGATCGCGCTGAAAGACCACAGGGTGTCTCTTTGACAGTCCTGGAATTTTAACTCACAAACTTTTGTCCACTGGGGCGGAAGTCAGAATTGGAACTGTCACTGCTGAGACATCACTTTAAATGTACAATTTAGCTAAACCTTATACAATAGGAACCCTTTGTAGTATATACATTGTACAGTACAATCTGTGCATAAATATAATAGTTTTATTCAAACATTTTGACAAATCCGAACAATTAACTCCGGTCCTCTGCCCGATGTGGATGATTGTTCCTTCATTTAATTTCATTATTGAAGGGAAAGTTTATGGGACTGTGGTGAGACCTGAGATGTTGTATGGATTAGAGACAGTGGCATTGAGTAAAAGACAGGAGGTGGAGCTGGAGGTAGCAGAGCTGAAGATTTTGAGATGTTCGTTGGGAGTGATGACGATGGACAGGATTAGAAATGAGTTTATTAGAGGGACAGCGCGTGTAGGATGTTTTGGAGACAAGGTGAGGGAGGTGAGATTGAGATGGTTTGGACATGTGCAGAGGAGGGACATGGGGTATATCTATAGGAGAATGCTGAGGATGGAGACACCAGGAAGGAGGAAAAGAGGAAGACCAAGGAGGAGGTTTATGGATGTGGTGAGGGAAGACATGCAGGTAGTTGGTTTGAAAGAGGCAGATGTAGAAGACAGGGGGGTATGGAGACGGATGATCCGCTGTGGCGCCCCCTACTGGGAGCAGCCAAAAGAAGAAGAAGAAGAAGATTAAAGAACTTTTAATTGTGGTTTCTTAAGAAATATGACTTGTAGTTTTTTAGAGACATTTTAAAGGCCAATGAAGTCTAGCATGTAGCAACTACTATAGGAAAAACAAACATACATAAGAAACAAACTACAAGTGGGAACATGAACTTTGCTTGATAGCATGAACACAGGGATAGAACGCTAACATTAACAGCGCAAAAGACAAAGACAGAATCGGTTGATGGAATACTCACTGAGCAGGCATATGAGAAATTCATCCACGCTCGTGTTCAAAGAAAACGTGTTGATATGACAGCACAAAGGAAAGTCCTCATGGAATTCAGGCCTGCGTTGTATAGATTTTGAAGCACAAGGCCATTCAGGCTTCTTTCACTGCAAGTTACAAACATCGAGCACATCTGTACTGCGTCATGCTCCATTTTTATACATAACCCCGGCTGCACAGCACGTTTGCGTTTACCTTTCATGCTGCTTTTCTTATCTCTGTGCATGAAACTGTCACGAATTAAACCTGCATAAAGGACAGGATTCTTGTCAGGCGATATTCACTGACCGATCTGACTAATTACACACAGATATAATCCGTTTATTCCATTCCATTCTTGTTGTCATGGTGGGAACGCAGGCATGGGGTGGTTTTAGGGAAATTGCACATTATTCATGACCATGTGTCATTTTTAGTGCAGAAATATGAAATAGATTAAGATGTATATTTAATATTGTGCCATTTGCAAAGCACTAAAAAATTATTAACGTTTAGATCAAGGGTATTGGTTTGTTTACTTGTAAACACCTGTTTTTTCTCAAAGCGCAAATAATTAAGTGGGGTTTCATACCACCTATAATGATTTATCATGAAAAATTATGATTATTGACTGCATACAGTAATGGAAAGCTTTTTACTACAAAACACAACCGAAGAGAAATTTCAGTTTTTACTCTTGCGTTGCATTAATGTTGCCATAATTTATATTTTACCACATTATTAGAATATGGAATTGCTGCAAATGTCATTTATTTGTAAATGAATAGTACATTTGTAAATGATACATAATTCAATACGAATACCCCATTTTTATGTTAACAATGTAAGGTTATTTAACTAATATGCTAGCCAATACATTGATAAATGTTTGCAACTATTAACTGATGACATTTCAAAATGAAGCAGATGCTAAATTTCCACCACAAAATGTCCAATACCTATCAACATTCACCGATACACTAAATATATCAAATTACAGTAATTTCTGGATTATTAAGCGCACCCAAATATAAGCCGCACCCTCTAAATGTGACAAAGATGTTTATTTTGAACATAAATACGCCGCACCTGTCTATAAGCCGCACCTGTCTATAAGCCGCAGGCTGTCTACACTGAAACTAATGAACTTTACACAGGCTTTAATGAAAGACAGTGTCTGTTACACGGCTTGTATCTAAACAGTAGCCGACCAAGAAAGTCATTGTTCACTGTCTTCCTCCTTCCTTTCACAACTATTTCTCTCGGGAGTTTATCTTTTGGCATCGTCGTGCGTTTAAAAATCACCATCGGTGAATCTTTTCTCCCGATGCCGTGCAGCTCAGAACACAGGTGAAGTGTGTTTTCATGCCCGGTTGTTTTCAGCGTGACGAATGATTCACATTTCCTGTAGACAGTCCGAGTGAGCGGCAGGTCAAACCTCAGAGGAACATCATCCATATTTATGATGTGGTGCGGCCCGATTCAGTGGGAGCGCATCTGATTTAATATAAAGAATTTTATTGGTTCACCTGAACCCGTTCTGCAATTTCATTGGTCTAATGTTATGGGGTTCAGTTTTTTTGACTTGAAGTTTGTGAAACCTGGAAAAACCCAGGAAAAATCCATAAATTAGCCGCTTCGTTGTTTAAGCCACGGGGTTTAAAGCGTGGGAAAAAAGTAGCGGCTTATAGTCCGGAAAATACGGTAGTAATGTACACCACCAATTGTGTAACCATGTCATCAAGCGAGAGTGAACTAATTGAGTCTTATACCTTATGGATTTAAAAATTTTAGAATTAGAAATTCCTGATGTTGGTTTGAGATTTGTAACTAATCCAAAGTATTTGAAAACCTGGCAAATGTTCATTTCTCTGTTATATTTTATATATGCACAGTTAGATCTTTCCTGTATGAGTAATGTTCCTGTGTTGAAAATTGGTTTGGTAAACAATAATCGCTCAAAAGTGAAATGAGAAATTTATCTTGCTCTCGGCGATTTTTTGCTGTATAATTGTATAAAATAGAGTAGCAGAACAGTGGTATAATAATGTGAACATCTCCATCGGGTGACATAACTTCAGCTTCAACTATCAGCTCTTACAAAAAAACTTTTTTTTTAACTAAAAGTACTGGAATTATTCCGGAGAATTAGACTCAAGGTCTAATACAATGCTGAAGGATGAACCACATGGAAGGAAAGCAGCTAGGCCTGATCTACACTACATGGCCAAAAGTATGTGTACAACGAAGTACCATACCGATATTTGCTTATTAAACATCATATTGTGGATTTACACACATTTACTGTAATAACAAGCTCCACTCTTCTGGAAAGGGTTTCCACTAGATTTTGCAGTGTGGTTATAGAGGTTATTCATTATTATTATTTTCGTGAGATCAGAAGCTAATGCCAGTTTACGTGTATCCCAAAGGTGTTCAGTTTGGGATGAGGTCAGGGCTTTGTACAGGAGTTCTTCCACTTTATCTGTGGCAAATCATGTGTTAATGTCCTCACTTTGTGCACAGGGGCATTGCCATGCTGGATCATAATTGAACCTTTTAGTTCCAGTTAAGGGAAATTGTAATGTTACAGCATACAAATACATTTCATACAAATTCTATGCTTTCCGTGTTGTGGCTTGGAGAAGACCCACACATACATGGCGGTCATGTGGCCACAAATTATTGGCCATATAGTGTAGTTTTGTGTACTTCCTTTTTTTGAAGCCTTTTTTCAAACGACGAGATCCTCAATTTGGACTGGGTGAGAACGAAAGGATGACAGGCTGGTGTCTGAGTGCACACCTCCGCTACCTTCTTGAAAGAAAGAAAAAAAAAAAAACACTTTCATCTTTTGTACATCAAATATGACACTGTCAGGTTGCTGTTGGGCTACAAAACAGCTTGTTTTAAGCACACAACCTCGTCCATCTCCTTAAAATCCATGCACACATTTGAAAAAAATAAAGTGAGTAGAACTCTATTGGAACTTTTAATCAAAAATGCAGAGAGCAGATCAACTCTGCAGGGTCTTGCAAACGAGGCTGAGATAAAAAAGCTGATTGATCTGGAAGCAGGGATAAATGCATATCTGCAACTGACTCATCTCATGAGGCTAAATTCATAAAAAGAGCAATCGAGTAAACATTTATATAATGTTTAAGAATGCTTTAAAGAAAAACTCTACTCTTTTAGTCTTTAATGACCGAATCTGTAGCACAGGTACTATAGGCACAGACAGACAGACAGACAGACAGACAGACAGACAGACAGACAGACAGACAGACAGACAGACAGACAGACAGACAGATAGATAGATAGAGAATTAAACTAGAATATCCCTTTATGGCCAACCAGTCTTATTGTAATCCAGTAATCAAAGTAAAAAACAATATCTTACTACAACACAATGTATTACAAAATGTTAAAAAAATTATTTTTTTTTACACTATTTACAAGCCTGCCACAATTTATGATTACAAAAGTTGTGATTAAGACTCTGACCTACCTTATTTATGATTTAAAAGTTTTGAACATGAAATATGTGATTTATCGACCTACTTCAACGTCCCTATTTTTCTATTTTTCAACTAAACACATTAAACTTGATCATTTAAAAAATACAAACATGTACATGGATGTTACTTGCATATTATTGTAGCAAAACACATGTTGAATATAATATATAATATTATAGCTTTGCCATTAGGATGCAAGATGTTACTGAAAAAAGAAATCAATTTCATCTCTAGAGTCTTAAAAAGGTATCAGACCTCTGTGATTTAAGGTTCCCAACTATACTTACTCAAAGCAACTGAACAGCATAAATAAAGGTTAACAGGGATACAACAATGATCATTTGGCTGAAAAAGGACTTAGACCAACAGTCTTTCTACGTGTAGTCTACAATACCTCAAACCTCTCAAACTCAAAACCACCACTGTCCCAAGACAACATAATAATTAGATGGTGTAAGTGTCAAGTCCATATTGACAAATTGTGGCTTATACATTTATGACACAATGTGGGATTTAACTATACCCCAGAATACAGGGAGCACTCATGTTTGAAAGTAAATGCTGGACTTTCCCACAAACGATCACAAACTGTACAGCCTGTTAAGATCCTACCTTAGCCCATTCTCACTAACAGTGGAGCCCAACAGGGATGTACCCTCAGCTCTTTCTAGTTTCACCAACTCATTTCCAGAACTCCCAACCTTGGTCCTAGACTCCCCTCTGTCCTGCACATTTAACTGTTTTCTCTTCCCCCAACATACCTTTTTTGGCCCTTTCTAAATTGAAATGAGTGTAGTAGAACAGGCAAACTAATAAAATGTGTAGGATGATGTGTTCTCCGGGAACAAGGTTGTGTCATGCAAGATGAGTGGTTAAGTTTGTCCATTTTAGATGCATGAAATGCAAAGAAGTAATGCTAAGCGGGAGTTTTTAGCTGAACTACCTTTAGGTAGGTGTGGGTTCCAGGTGGTTTAGCTTTGTAAGCAAATATCAGTGTTTGCAATTGAATGTGGGCAGCTACTGGTAACCAGTGGATGAAACCCAGGGAGGTTGAAAGCAAGTCGTGCTCTGGTGCAGATGAAATAGTTTAGAAAGTAGAGGTGAACATTGTCGTATCACAGTACTCAGAAAGCGCTAGCAAAATGGAGGAACTTAGTGCTGACTTCAGAAGACAGAAAATAGAATCGTTCCATTTACCATCTTCATTTTTCTAAAAGCCTCCACAGCTATAAGCTCCTGGGCATTCAAATCTCAAAAGACCTCATACTGTATATGTGGGCCACATATACACGCATCTCCATGATCAAAAAATCCAACAACACCTCCACAATCTTAGGAGGTTGAAAATGTTTAAACCGTCACTAGGGATGTTCCAAAAAAACTCTTCAACTGCACTGCACCACAGAACAGCAGCTCTTGAGATTAAACGGCCTTGCATTAAATTATCAAGCGTGCTCAAAGTATTGCTAAAGCACTGCTGACCTCTTTTATCAGAGATCTACCACCAGCATAAAAGACGAGCATGCAGAATAATGAAAGATCTGTTTTACAGCATCCAAACCACTTCAAGCAGAGTCTTAAAGAACCATGTATTTTACCAACCTGTAAAAATAAAATGACTAATATTTAATGTTCTGGATGCCATTGAATCAGAAGGTGTGTTGATTGATTTTCTATGAATAGAATTACAGCAACTTGTGTATTAATCCATTATGGTTTCTATAGTAACAACTAACTCACTGGGACTTGTATGGCAAAACAAGCCATCAACGGACATTGAGTGATCGTGTAAAGGTTATAGCGCATATGATCACCTAAAATATCAAATGCACCATTTGTGTGGTCTCAATATTTATTTTTTTTTAACTCACTACAATGATTTTCTGTTGATTCACAAAACATGAGCATTTTGTCACACGTATAAGCAACACGGTTGTAGAAATAAAGCTTATCTGCATGGCAATTATACATGCATTACTTCAGTAGTTCAATTATACTTCCATATGGCACTACATTTATTTTAATCAGTATAATAGGCTACATGATATGGAGGCTGACCCCGTCATTTTCATTTATCATACAATTAATAGCATGTGCATAAGTTCTAAAATCCAACAGCTGAGAACGTGGCGATATTTAAAATGTTGTCCACTAAATATTAATAAATGATGAGAAATATTATTGTAGTAATGCTTATAGAATTATATGTACCATGTATATATATATATATATATATATACCAATGCAGATATTATATTTAACAATAAAGATACACAGGTTCCACTATTGTCACATCTTAATATAGATGCACTTAATCAGCTCATATAATTCAATGGTTCACACTCATTAGTATTAATTTGCTATGGAAAATAACTGCAGGTGTGCATTTTTATGTGGGTTTTTTTTTCAGAGGAATTCCTGACTGCAAAATCATCTAAATCTTTCCAACAGATTTGAACATAATCTCGTCCTTGAGGGTCTGAGGTAATAACCGTTGTATCTATTGCAGAGCTTCATGCTGCAGGGCTATGTAAATAAAATATGGGCAAAATGCTGTTCCATAATTCCTCCATTCATTCGAGGTTAACAAGATATTTAGCGGCTGTATAATTCTATCTTCTTACTTTTATTCTCTTAAACTCTAGACAAACCAACACAATGGCTTTTTGTAAAAATTCAAAAGTGATGCTCACTTTCAGCAGGAAGCTTATTGATATTTTTTTTTATTATATTATTAAACGGATAGTCCGCATACAGGTTGTATGGGGGACTATGTAATTACTATAGAAATAATAACAAATGACATATAATGAGCATATTTGAATTCTCTGTGACACTGCTATCAGTTCTCAATTATTAACTTGATTAAAAATCAGAATCGAGAATTCAAACGTGTGATATGAAATAAGAATTTGATAAGAATATCTGGTATGATAAGGAAATATTCATTATTTTCATCCTGTATTGGCATGATGCTATTTTGATGTAATGCTTATGTAGGTTTATGTGAGTTCTCAGGAAGGACTACCGTAAATTCCGGACTATTAAACGCACCCAAATATAAGCCGCACCCACTGAATTTGACAAAGATTTTTATTTTGAACATAAATACGCTGCACCTGTCTATAAGCCGCATCTGTCTAGAAGCCGCAGGTTTCTACACTGAAACTAATGAACTTTACACAGGCTTTAATGAAAGACAGTGTCTGTTACACGGCTGTGTTCTGCAATTTCATTGGTCTAATGTTATGGGGCATGAAGTTTGTGAAACCGGGAAAAACCCAGGAAAAATCCATAAATTAGCCGCTTCATTGTTTAAGCCGCGGGGTTCAAAGCGCGGGAAAAAAGTAGCGGCTTATAGTCTGGAAAATACGGTAATTCTAATTGCAAAATAAGTAAAAAAAATAAATACACAACCCAGACATCTTAATGCAAGTCTACATGTTGGTCAACATGTTGTTACTTAGATTATTGCTGAATGACAGATTTAAAAAAACCTTCATATGGTTTTGTGTAAATTGTAATAGAGATTATGTAGGGTTCATGTAGCTGTTTGTACATGTTTCTTAAGTGAAGCATAACAAGGTGTTAAATAGAACTGAATACAATTAAGTACAGCCATTTCACATCAGCTTCACTTGACTTGAGCTTGGCATTTGTCTCTGCAGGAAAAACTAGTTATAAAAACCCAGTAATTAACCCACAACTAAAAGAAAAAAGCACTGCAGGTAGTGAGAATTAAACTACGCTTTTATGCCTAAGTGTGGAGTTTGGTGTTCGTAGGAGGCCATTGAAATGGTGCCTTTGGGGAGGTAAAAGCTAAACTGGAAAAAAATAAGGCCTTTTTTTTGTTTTGTGGCACTGGAAGCAGAGGGAAACAAAAGAATTGTTGGCAGGAAAAAGATGCAGAGAAAAGGATACATGTGATTCAGCCTGCCAAACATGGTTTGTGGGATTTTAAATACAATGCCAAATTGTACAGTAAATGTCATTCAATACATTTGGTGCAGTTACACAATGGGGTAGTTCATATACCAGATCTTTAAATGAAAAGGAATTAGCTCTGGATTTACTGCATTGATGCGAGCCAGGTTTCCTGGCTTCATAATCCTTATGAATAGTTGTTTATTCATCTCTTGAGATCGTGTGTTTTGAACATTGGTCTGGTAATTAAAACATTCATTAACATGTACAGCATGTACTGTACATGTACTGAATAACTTACGAACATTCAAGTTGCAAACTTTAAGAGATGCGAAGAAACCTTCGCATTGCGAGCTTTAATAGATGCAAACAAATTTAGAGAAGTAGCTCAGGTGTCTGCCAAACACTGTCACATGCCTAAAAGCCTTTGCTACAAGCGGTTGAAGAGTAGTACAGTCAAATCTCAGGATGTCCTGAAGCTGTTAATGAGGTCAACAGTTAGATTAGATTAGATTAGATTAGTTTCAACTTTATTGGCATGGTGTGGAATATAACTAGAAGCCCAACAAAAAGCATTTATTGATTAAAATGTTAGTAAAAATATTTTTATTCACAGTATTGTTACGGGTTTTTTTTTATGCAATACATAGTTTTGTCAATTCTTCACACAATACAATGTTGTCAAATCTTCACACATGAATTTATAAGACTCACATAATGGTTACAGTGAATTTGTGATAATAATCCATGCCTTGTCATTGGTTTATATTAAGGTAAAGTAATAATTCAGGTATTAGTGCATGGATTATTACTTGTGAGTAATGTTTTTTATAAAATGTGACCCTTTAGGACAATATGTGCCTTTGGATCGCATCTCACTCAAGGTAGCTTAAGATAAAGCAAAATGATATTAAAGCTATTTGAAGAGATCTCTGCACTTTTTCAACCGCTCTACACCCTATGCAGCCTTGAATACAAATGAAATGTAAAATAGCACGAGTTGAGATATAAGAAGGTGCAAGGTGACACACTCCGCTGTATTTTTGTGCGCATTTCCCAAATCGCTTTAATTGGCAAGTTGCATAGTTTTGTTCATAGTATGTTTCCTTCTTGCTCTTCTTGTTTTTTTATTTATTTTTTATTTTAATTTTCGTATTATTTTCTTACATTGGCTTTTAAAGCAGAACTCGGATTGAGTGCACTCTGACAAATGTAATTCCCCACAGGTCTCGAGCGCCAATAAAATAGAAGCTGGGCACTTCGCATTTACATTCAGATGAGGTGCCACTGATTCGCGGCATCAACACTCCAGTATTCAACCTGATGTAAAATTTATTGCTCGTCCTCCCGCTAGATCAAATGCGTCTGCAGATGCATGGAGTGTGCCTGCTTTATTGTTTGCCAGCCGTATCAATGGGGGCTGAATTGACCTCGGCAGGGGCTGATCGGCTCCCTTTATCCTTTCGATAAGTTTGGTTGGAATGCTAATGTGGCTCTCACTGCAGATTAGCGGAGCGGGAAATGCTAGCATTAATGTGAAATACATAAATATTTGACACACAAAAACATTCACAATGTTGTGAATAGACTGTAAGTAATGCTTGGATGTAAAAGTCATTAGAACACAGAGAGTATTAGCATCGGCTCATCTACACAACATGGTGTCTTGGTTTAATGAGTGCAATACAGATGGCAAATTTACCCCGGGGTTAACATAGTCTTCATATGTCAGCCAATGACCTGGCTGACGGAGCTCAGAAAAATCTTTTGCTAGTAGTGCTATGTATGCTAAATTAAACATACAGAACCCTCTTAGTCAGTAAGTGATGTATCACATACAGCGTATTACAAGTACAGATTGTATTACAGGTTTCGAAGGCCACTCTGTCTTTCGATGGTGCTATTGTTAAAACAGACAGCTGATTTAAGATCACAGATCCAAGTCATTGTTTTACTCTGTCACAACGCTACACATGGACATGTCTGCAGTCATGAGAGCGGCCTTTTATTACAAGTATCTAATTATTATTAACACAGACTGATGACAGTGGTGTTTCACAGAAAGAAGAAACATTTGGGGTTGCTCAGATGACTCAGCTAATACATTTACTAGTCTGTGAGAGTAAAGTAAGCAGTCAAGTATTTCATACTCTATACAGCCTTACCTCTACATTGCATTTGGACTTTATATATAAAGAAAACTGGGCAAGGCTTTTAAATTCGAAGAACACTATTCAAAATTTGAATGGGGGGGTAGCTTAATGTTACATGTTTGTTTGTGTGTGTGTGTGTGTGTGTGTGTGTGTGTGTGTGTGTGTGTGTGTAAGACCCTGCTGTTGTAAGCATCCTCCATTTCAAGATGGCTATGTCTATAGATTATATATCAAGGAAAAAGGGTAAGGCTTTTAATTGTAACAACACTTTTCAAAATGTGAAGCATGGCGGTGGCAGCATCATGTTGTGTGGGTTTCGAAGACCCTGCTGTTAAAAGCCTCTTCCACTCAAGGAAGACTATGTTGAAGGACTCGAACTTCATTGTTGCATTCTTTTACCTCCAGAAGAAGATTTCGAATGAATAGCCATTATATATATATAAATAAATGTAATAAAATCTGATGGTTTTGCCCTATGCAGCCTTGTACACAGACATTATTTGATGGCACTGGAGTATTATAATAATTAACATTGATCTTCTTCATCAAAAGTGAAAAATAAGAAACACTAATAATAAACACTGCTACTTTTATATTGCGTCCTTCTCCATTCATTTCTTTTCAGCATTTAAAGCTGTTCTATACGATTATTTTTCTGTTGTTTTAATTTTAGATGTTCATGAGATATTTTCTACAGCATCCACTGCCTCTCCTGGCTTTATAATCCTTATGAACAGTCTCTCACTTCTCTCTTGTGCTTATGCTCATGATTTGATAACGAAAAGCAAAGTCATGGCATGATGATTCATTCGTAACTATGTGTTAATTACAATAATTAAATATTGAAATATGATACACAGGTTGATTATTTGACACATTTGTTGCACTGATTTATTTATTTTCGTGTGGCTGCAAGTGCTGATGCTGTTGTTTATAATAAACGTGCACCAAAATAGTGATTGAGATTTGGCTTTAAGTATTAAAATAAGGTTTAGACAGGAGGATTAAAAAAAAAACAAAAAGAAAAACATGCAAGCCCTAGAGTGCACAATGATCTACTATATACATAATACAATTACATGTCCTCTTTTTTATTCTTTTCTCCAAGTCCTGGCCTAGTTGAAGGAAATCCTTGAAAAATGATTCCATTTAAAAGACATTTTGAGCCTTAGACACACTCCATGAAGAAATGATGCGAAGTCTTTTGAGTTGTCAGTGCACAGCAGGAGAGCGGAGATAGTGTGTGAAAAGCGGAGGATTTGGCAACGACGCCTTTCAGGCTTTCAGAAAATGAATACACTTTAGTGGTCAAGGCACAAGAGGCACTCTGTTAACCGATGCCAGTTATACACACCACTGCCATGACATCGTCTTTAGGCACATCACATACTCATTTTTATCAGAATAATTTAATTACTATAGGAGTGTCTTACAAAAGATTTTTGCTTCCTACATCTGCACAAAACAGGCCACAAGTAGCACATCAATGTAGTATTCAAAATATTATCAAATGACAACACATACATACACACACACACACACACACATACACATACACACAAACACACAAAAAGCTATCATCTGCTTCAATAATCTCCCAGTTACTGTAAAACCCCTTAGTTATGGAGCACCCACTTGCCACTGGATGTCACAATATTCGCTAAACCGAGTACATTTGTGTCCATTTTACTAAAAAGGGTCCAGTGTGAACACAAGCTCCTTCCCACAAGTTCCTTAATTACATATCATATGCCCCAATTTTCCCTCGTACACATCTAATTTACATGAAATGCTGCCTTATTTATACAGGTGTTGTGGCAATGAGCCACTAAAAAAAGGAAAGCATTCAGCATAATAGTTTTTTTTCTTCCATGGTTTCGGAAAAAGGAGCAAATTGAACAGTGTAATACATTTTCACAAAGACAGCTACCAGCATATGAAATAAAATGAATTACATACGTTTCCAGTGACTTATAATCTTTTGTTATTACTCAAATTAATTGCAGGCATGTAGGCATATTGTTCTGCAATAAATTTTTATTCGACTTTTGTTTAACATTTTACCACTCGAATAGTTTGGATTTAGCTGAACACACTTTTAATGAAACTTTTGTATGGACCTGGTGTGCCAAGTTTTAACTAATCCATGTAATCCAAAGTAATTAAAAAAAAGAACAAAAAACTCTTATTTCACATACATAAATTGATGAGTAATGAAATCATTATAAATTATTACATTTACAGCAGATGGCCTTATTCAGAACGATTTACATTTATCTCATCCATAAAACTGAGCAGCTACAGAGTTAGGGGCCTTGCTCAGGGACCCAGGGGTGGCAGCGATTTAAATTAATGACCTTCGGATCCAAAGTCCAATGCCTTAAGCACTAAGCTACCACCTTTACCTAATTAAATGATCATGTCAGTTAACAAGCTGGCTGATGGAGCTCAGAAAACTCTTCAATAGTAGTGCTTTTTATACTAAACATACAGAACCTTCTTACTCAGAGAGTGATGTATCACATACAGCGAAAATGACAAAACCAGGGTTCGAAAATGGCTCTGACCTCAAAATGTTGTATTATATAAAGCAGATTTTAGATCACAGATTGACGTCATTGTTTTATTGTGCCACAACACTTCACTCGGACATGTCTGCTGTCAAAAAAAGCGACCTGTTATTACAAGTTTCCAATTCTAACACACTTTAACAATTTAACACAGACTTATGACTGTGCAGTGGTGTTCAGCGGAAAGAAGGTGCACTAGGTTTTACTCAGACAAGTCAGCTAATATACTCACTAGTCTTTCTTTACACACAAGAATAAAGAAAGCTAGGAAGTGTTCCTTTAATCTGATATTTCATACTGTACTCAGCTGCATAAGACTGGACACCAATGTGGTAATGTTCCATGTAAAAAAATAATCAAATATTTATAATAATGAATTAAATTTAATTGAAATGAATAAAATTAGGTCTGGTATGTTTCGGATGGAATTGTGTATAATAATAATAATAATAATAATAATAATAATAATAATAATAATAATAATAATAATAATAAAATTATATGAATATCCTTAAGTATAAATGATGTGGCAATGTAGCGCTTTATGACTTACACACATACAGTACATGCATTAAAAATGCATTAAGATATTATGGGCGCACTGACATCAATTATAGTTGAACAGAACAAATAAATAAATAAATAAATAAATAAATAAATAAATAAATAAATAAATAAATAAATAAACCACATTAATATTTGATTGGCGAAAGTTATAAACATGTTAGGATGCCCTTTGCATGCAGCAGCTGTCCTTGGTCTAATCAGCATATCAAATAATCAAAGACATCAAAGTAAGATTCATTATTTCATTAATCAGGAGTTGGTGCCATGAAGAGGAACACAGGAGAAACAAAGATTGGTTTTCAGCTTGTAAGGTTAAGGTTAGCATTAGCTCTAGTCATTGGCATTACAATATATGACCCTAACAGATGTGCAGTAAAAATAAGGCTTGTATTTACTGCCATGCACCATCCAGTTGCAATAAAATATGCATGTGCTTTGTCAGACTTCATAATAACATATGTTCTGCAACTAGGCTATAGATTAGGGAAAAACAAATAAGAACCATGTGAATGTGATATAGGTAGACATAATATAAAAAAACAATAGAGTGAAGAATATACCAAGTAGAATTTTGGTTCTTTCTGTTAATGTAATAGAAATGTAATTCTCTCTTTATCTTTAAGTTCTGCTTCTTCTGTGAATCCTACCATCCCTTGTGTCTACACCTACCAGGAATAACTATGAATATAATAGCGAAGTAAATAACACTGAGTACCTCTTCATCAGGGCACCTGTTAGTAGGTGGGATATATTAGATAGCATGTGGTGTGCAATTAGTTAACTCATGACAATCATGCAATTAATATTTTACATTTTATATATATATATATATATATATATATATATATATATGGGTGCGTCAACCAATCAAAAACACATTTGTAGTGAATTGTTGCCAATATCTATTCTTTATATTTGCATCTTCAGTATTTAGACAGATCCGTTCTGTCCGTTTTGAATTATTCATATCTTATTACATCCCTATTTTATAGTCACCCTAAAATTATTTGCTTGACATTACAAAATCATAATTTATGCATGAAAGCGTAACGTGTAAATTCCTAATTTGCATAGAATTAAAATATTAATCATATGTAAGGTGTAATGACTATATGAGGAATTGAAGTCTCAGTGATGGGTTAAAAGTTGCTGAAATAAAATATCAAGCTCTAAAGAAGAAAAAAAAATTGCCTAGCAGAAAAAAAAGATTCATGTCCATGCATTCCTGCATACTAAGGGTGCCCAAGCAGAGGAGGAAAATCAACATATGCACTGCTCCTTATATTCCCCAGCATGGTACTGCAACATATTTTCAGGCTCTGACTCTGCCAACCTGATTCCATTGTTATCAAATGAAACAGATTTTGGTGAATAAAATAAATATACAAAAAATTAAAATAAAAGAAACCCCACCATGGATACCTTCAGACATGTGATGTCATAAGTTTTCATTTCTAACCCCGTATTGATTCATGAGTTAGCTGATATGAATTGTTACAAAAAAAATAAAGGCCCATGTTGGTTTTGCATACACAGTTTGCTCTTGCAGCCCACTCAGGCAGAAGAAGCTGATGGGAATGATGCCCAGGTTCTGTCTCTTCCCTCTTTTCTCACCAATCTGCTTGCATTTTACTCCAAAACCTTCGTGCGAATCCCTGAAGTCGAGCACCCTTGAAGTCTGTGGTCTGCTTGGCACTCCCACACTATGGAGGCCATTGAGGATCGTGCCGAATGGAAAATGTATGTATGTAGTGCAAACTCATCTAGTAGGCACCGAGAACAGATTGTAAGTCCTCACCACAGGAATCCAGCTCAGTCCAGGCCGACGTCACTTGCGACTGGTTTTGCTGATCAGAAACAAGTTTTAAATTGATGCATTTTTATTTCTCTAATAAAGTAGAGTTGCGATCAAATGTATGGATTCGAGTCTGTTAGGTACTGCCACTATTGGATGTGGGATTGATAGGATTGTCTTTATAGTATATTCTACACATGACTATACTATGCATGTTGTGCTAGATCATTAAGTAAGTTTTACAATGAGCAACTCCATTCTTAACTCCGCCCCTCACAAAATTGCTTTTCTGACATTTCTTTTAAAACATATGTGGTTCATATTTTATTATTGAGCAAACCATATTGTTACAGACCTTGGTTTGTGAACAGGGACATTTAGAAGCTGAAACAGGTGTGGGCTTCATTGTTTCAGTGACGGGAAAAATTGCAAAGAAGCACAATGCAACACAAAGGACACTCACACAACATTGTGAAGACAGTTCAGAGAAAAAACACATACAGGTGTGACAACCCAGTGTCCACATACTTTTTTGTCTATATAGAATACTTCCTTTTTTTTTTTTAGCATATAATTAGTGGGATCTATTTCTGTGGTGGAGCAACACCACATTTGGCTATGCTGTGTTTGAAATGTCACTAAATCGATATTAAATTCTTGTTTATAGAACTGTTGTATAGAAGCAACATCGCACAAGCTGCAGTAAGGATCTGTTGAATATCAGCACCTTCATGATTACCTCATTACTGCACTCTTAGTAGGAACTTTCTATACAATACAGTTAACAACACAGACAATAATCTAATTTAAATAATTGTATTGTATTCTGTGAACCAAAAATCCACGATCCGGATTCACACTTAACCTAAAACTGATTCTCCACTATGTAAGCACACGCGTTATTTACTTTCAGCAGACCTGCAGGACTCTCGGAGTTTTAATGCTTACTACAATACATGGGGACAGGACCAGCTGTCACTCCCTTTTATTGGCAAAGAAGCGCTCCATGCCCACAGAGAAGGGAGAGCAGGCTGGCATCAAACTGGCTCGCATTTAAACATGGCCTTTATTTAGTTCCTTGTTATTAATTAAACAGGGCAAAAAACATGTCTTTTTAATATTTTTTATTATTAAAGTATGTGTGTTATGGGGGTAGGTAGTCAGAAAAATGCAAAAATGTATGTATTTTTTTGGCTGGTATGTTAATATACCAGGTCTTGATAAAATTATGGAAAACCCTGGAGTGAGAATCCAAAAGTCTTGTCTTCTAAGGCAGACCATGTCAGATTTATTCTTAGCACATGTTATTGACTTCAGCATTATATTTTTCACTCTTCACATTCTGCTTCTGTCTTGCCAACCTTTAGAGCATGAAAAAAAACCAACAATATATAAATTTACTGTACAATTCCGGAAAGCTGCTTACACTGTGGTGCTGTACGTTTAAAGATTCCCCTCAGTTCTTTCTGCTGTTGCTAGCTAAGTCTCAGGTCTTGATACTTATCCATGGAAAGCTCCAAGGCAGTTCACTCTCATTGAGGAATAGAGAAGATAAGTGAAACCCATTCTCTCACCCTCTTCGTGGTTCTCCCCAGGAGGAAGCGCTCCATTTCAATCCGGCTTTTATGCGTCATTCGGCTCTCTAGAATTAATCACTGGAAAATGGACTATTGTGGATATTGTGTGGGGGTGTTATCACCATGGAACACGGCTGCTGGCTGCCTTCTTTTTTACAACACATCATGGCAGGGCAGGGGCAGGGGATGAGGAGTTTTTGGGAAGGAGCAGAATGAGTCAAGAGTTTCGTTTGGGCTTTGCGTATAGCGCTTAGAGTGTGTAGAGTGTGGCAGAGGATGTACTTAACAACATAATTGCACATCTGAATAATTCTGGAACATTATGCAGTGTAAACAGCAGCATTTAGGGAATGTAGTATTTAGGCTGTGCAATATTTACACTCCTTCGAAGTGTGAAACACCTTCCATTTGTTTTGTTTTTTAAAGCAATGAAGCTTTACAGTGGAAACATTACAGGTTTATAGGACGCATTTGTGAGTAAAAAAAAAAAAATAAAAATCATGGCTGTGATGTTTAAAGAAACGCCTCAGGAAACAAGGCCCTCTAGTTTATCATGATTAATTGTGTGTGTGATGCTAGCTATTTTGATGTTAAGCAGCATTTGACAGGAAATATTACTTCAAGAAAAGCTAGTTGGCAAAGATTAAAATCTGAAATAATCGTACATTTATGGCATTTAGCAGACGCCCTTATCCAGAGCGACTTACAAAAGCTTTGAGTCTCTATCATTGAATAAATCAACACTGGTTCGCTACATTACAAACTTAAGATACCACCAGCCTACAACAGCCTTCAACTCTGTTGCTTTGAAGGCAAGCATGAGTGTTTTGAATCTGATACGTGCAGCTACTGGTAGCCAGTGGAGGTGTGGATGAACTTGGGCAGGTTGAACACAAGTTGCACAGCTGCATTTTGGAACATTTGCAGTGGATAAATAGCATTCAGAGATAGATCTGCCAGCAGAGAGTTGCAGTAGTCCAGTCTCAAACTTGTGCAATTGCAAGAGACTGAATAATCACCTAAGCAGCCTGTGTGAATATAAATGGTCAAATCCGACAAGAGGGAGTCACATTAGCAACATGTGAGAAAAGGGACAGATGATTGTCAATGGTTACCCCAAGGTTGAGAGTGGTGGCTGAAGGGGACATTAGAGAATCTTGTAGGAACATTCTGAGATCCTGACCTGGAGATTAATCACCTGGGATGACCAGCAGTTCAGTTTTGCTGGGGTAGAGTTTCAGTTGATGAGCACTCATCCACGATGATATGTCCGCCAGGCATGCTTAGATCCGAGCAGAATCTGTGATATCTGAGGGAGGGAAGGAGAAGAGAAGTTGAGTGTCATCAGCAAAGCAGTGGTAAGAAAACCCATGTTAGGATATGACTTTACCAAGAAAGAGAGAAAAGGAGAGAACCAAGTACTGTGCCTTGTGGGACACCAGTGGAAAGTCTGCAAGGGACAGATGTAGACCCCTTCGTGTTACTTGGTATGAGTGACCTTCCAGGTAGAATGCAAGCCATTCTAATGCTGATCTACAAATACCAAGTGTCCTGAGGGTTTTCAATAAAGTCTTATCTCCATTAATATATTCAGGTTTAGCCAATCATATCACCAAAAATGTAATTACCAGCATGCAGACAAGATCAAAGATGACTAGAGATTGAAAAATCAAGCACCTTTTACTTTGGCTTTTTCTCATCTTCATGAACATTACCAGAGAGAGGAGACCGATTCTGCTTTCTAATGAGCTCGAATTGACTAGAGAAGATGCATGCTGATTTGTGAAGACATTGTAAGTAGCACTACTTTTATACCCACTGTCGAGAAAATTACTCTGGAAGGTATTGTTTCTTCGAAGTCATTCATGAACATGGGAGAATTGAGAATCTTGTCATCCAATCTTTAAAAAAGTTCTTAAATGATTCACAGTTTGCAACAGAAAGCGGAAAATCTGAGTTATTTAGTATGATTTTGGAATATGATTGGAATATATTTAATTATTTTAAGCAGAGTGGCTATGAACTATGAACAGAAGAAAACATAATATACAGGTGATTTGGAAATGAAGTTATATGCAATTCACCTCAAAAGAAAATAAACTTTACTACATTTTATAGCTATTTTATTATTATTATTATTATTATTATTAATATTATTATTATTTCATTATGATGTCCAAGTTTAAATTTGACACTAGCTGAAAAGTCAAGTACACATTGTTGACCTACATTCTTGTCTATCTCTTGCAACAATTCATCACCGCATGCTGACACATTTCACGTTTCCCAGAATATTACAAGACATGGGACTCCTCCATTGTCTGACTCATTCTGTTATGGAGAAAACATCTACTCGTGAGCAGTGCCAATACAACCCCCCCGCCCACATTCCTCATCCAGGCTAAAAACAATGACAGGCCTGTTGGAATTGACTCACACACCCTGTCTTTGCTTCGCTTTCGAGTTTCATATGTTGGGCGTGCTGGACAACCGAATTTAATGAGGTCTGTGCAATGCAACATTGGCGTTAATTTCATTATTTCGCCTTGTCATTTTAGCAGGAATATACTTGCCCTCCTTTTTCATTTCTGTGAAAAACAAAGGAATAAATGAAAACATTCCATGGTTCTTTGTGTGCAACATGGCAGATGGATGAAGGGGACATAATAGGCACTTGTCACATGGTTCTGCGAATCAATGATTTTAATAAAAATAGGTAATGGGAATGTTAAGGTCCTGCAAACTTTATACCAGCCAATAGTAATAAAGTAGTTGTGGTCTGTATGGTCCTTAAAATTATATGAAGCAGATGCTATTTATTATGCAGCAATTACACCAGAACTGTTTTTTTTTTTTTTATTATTGTTGATTTTGCACATAGATATTTCATTCAACTCTAGTTGCAGGGCTTCAGCACCTATGTATACATAATTACAGCCCCAATTAAAAAAAGTTGGAAAACATATTATAAACCCATATTTTATTCACAATAAGCAGTCACGGAAGTAAAGAGGTTCACCAATCTGCAAAAAAAACAAAAAAAATCTGTGGACAATTAATTTTGGATGCACATTGATCTTTGGGCCCTACTGTATCAAAACAGGATGATTCTGTAATGAAATCAGTGCATGGGTTTAGAAATACCTGCAGAAATGATTATCTGTGAACACCCATGCCTCCCATGCCATCCACAAATGCAGGTTAAAGTTCTATAATGCAAAGTTTTGTGAACAACATACCTGTCCCAAAACTCCAGCAACTGGTCTTTTCAATTCCCAAAAAACTGTTGTTAAAAGAAGAGGGGATGCTTTTAGAATATTTCAGAGGTATGTTGTTGCCATCAAATTGAAAATCACCTTATATTTACCTTATAATGGTACATTTCCTCAGTTTACACGTTATATATTTTCTCTGTTTTATGGTGAATAAAATACGTTTTTATGAAATGCAAATCAATGCATTTTTTTTTTTTTTTACATTTTACCCAACTTTTTTGAGATTGGGGTCATAGATGAAGAACAATCGTTTAAGCTTGGTTTAAATTAGTGCTTTACAACAGTTTACAACATAAAGAATAGTCATCTCTATAGTAAGTCGTGCATTTAAAAAAAAATCATCAGAAACATTCAGGGTTCAGGGTTTTTGTTGTGCCTTGTGATTGGTGTGCTGGAACAAAAGTCGGATGACTTTGTTCAGGAACTAATAGCTGGTTCTAATTCCTGAGCTTAAAATTTAACAAACCCAAAGTGGCAAAACATTAGTCTTTTAATGGATTTTGTAATGATTCATTAGTCAATAATGAAGCAAAATAAAACAAATGAATAAGACTTTGTTTAGCTGTGCTGCAATCGAATGTTTGGGGAAAAATAGCTACAGAAAAATGTACTTATATAGTCTTGCTTGTAAGCAAAGGTCAAATAAAGATAATGATTTTTTTTTTCATTTGATGGCAAATTCAAAACGGCTGGCGTTAACTGTTTAAAGCTCATCAATATTAAATGGAGCAATGCTGATTTTTGGTTAAATGCTGTCGAGGTTTACGCCCAATGCACAAACATTTAAATAAAATCAATGCAAAAAGCTACAATATGAATTAATTTTATCTATTTATATAATTCTTGGGTTTTTTCTTGACCAATAATTAGTTGAATGTTAAAAGAGTATGTAGATTTTTTTTAAAAGAAAACAATAATCATCATCTTTCACATTTTTTTTTTTTATTTGAGTAACATTTTTGTTTATTTCTTACATTTATAACACAAGTTGTGGGTAATAAATGAATAAATAAATAGCCATACTAAACAAAAAACAAAAAAAAACAAAAAACAGAACCGAATAAACAGAAACGAATAATACACTCAGCCTGTACCAGCGGTTTGGTTGCAATCAGTCAGACTGCTAAAAAAGCTGTTGGAATCCAGCAGCTGGAGCATGAAAAGTAATACTAATGACTAATTACTAATCTCTTAGCAATATTTGAGCATTAGGTTTGATATAATGCGGGTGGATAGTAGCTTTTTGTCTGTTTTGGCAATTCGTTTAGATCGGCTACTTAGTAGAAGCCTTGAGTGATTTTACAAGCTAATTTTGTTGTGTCAGCATGAACACCACTGGAATAAACAGACATTTTTGGCAAAAGCAAGAGTTAATCTTTTTTTTTTTTATTATTGCAATTTCATGACCAATAACTTATTGATTACTAAAAGATGAATATGTATAATTTTTTTCTTTAACATTGTGGATCATTATTTATTTATTTATTTATTTATTTATTTATTTATTTATTTATTTATTTTATTCTGGGAAATACTACCAAGGGAAATTGAGAAAATATCCTGGACAGGTACAAACAAATGGGAACAGTCCTTGGCATAACTCTAGTTGGGACCAATTATTATGCTGAATGAGGTAGTCGAGCTAGAGGAATTGTCAGTCAAAAGTCAAACACCATTCTGATTGTGCTGTTTATTTCTAGGATTTTTTTTTCTTAGTGATCCTTGATCATAGTGGTACATATGTAATTTGACAAAAGCAGTGACTCACATTCTCTTTGAGATTAAATCTGGATACAGATAGAGATAACAGATTTAGATACTGGTTTTACAGGCATTGTGTCAGACCCCTACTAATTAATTAGCTTCGATTGGTGTGGGCATTTTGTTTTTTAAGGTTTTCTTAACAGAGGTTAAGGAAGACCTTGACAGAGGCTTATCTCTTCTTGAGACAGTAACAGGTGCTACCTGTTATACAAATCATTCAACCAAAGTTCACTTTCTGTCCAATAATATTCATCTCCCACAGTCCCTTTCTTCTGTTCTTGATTTACTTTTGCAGTCTGCCCTTTAATTAATGGAAAAAGGTATGCAGAAAGGTCACCAAAGATCTGTGTAATTAGATAAACCTGCTTAGGATTCCTGGCCCCTCCGCACACCGGGTATGAGGCCCTCGCATAAGAATCATGATCCTTTTGTTCGGCTGGTTCTCCTAATTAAGGGTCAAGGGGAGGTGAGTCTGGGGAAGAGAAGAGTGCCAATTAATGTTGGGCTGCATGCAGATAATCCTTAACTTTATATGGACCTGTCCATCATACCTATTCTTTTATTTCCGAGTCACATTTTCAGTGGAGATATATTCATTTGGAAGGATAATTCTCTTCCGCTCGGCATGTATGGATTATTTGTAGTGGGGTTTAGTACCAACATTTATCTTGGGCCTCATTTCTCAAGCTGGAGTTGAAGGGATTTAAGGACAAAGCATACACGTGGCATTTAGGGAAAAAAATATAAGAAAATCACAAAAACTACACTTTATGATGCAACTTCTCATAATTGTGTGTACATTTTTGTATAAGATTAACCACATGATAATTTTGCTTTCTAATTTAATATATGCCGCTTAGTTGGTGTTTTTTTTACATATGTATTACACAGTTAAATTGCTTGAGTTAAATCCAATACATATACAGTACAAATAAATAATATTTTTAATGAAATTAAGGAAATGTTACATATATAGTATATAGAGGAATACATTTAGTTTCGTCAATTTAGATGGCATGTCTCTGTATGGAAAGAGGATGGGTCAGTGTCCCCAGAAGTAAAAATGTATGTATTCATATCCACCACGTTTTACAGGAAATGCATGTAAGAAAAATGTCTTTGTAAATGTCAGTGAACACAGCCCATGTCCAATATCAGTCACTGGACTTTCCATTCAGCTCGGATAATGCCATTCTCCTTCAGATCAATGCCGGTCTGAACCTCGTCTGTTACTTTGTATTGCCGCTGTCAACCTGGCCGACCTTTCTGTCCGCCTCTGAAAATGACCCCAGGTGGGTCATAAGCCTGATCTATTGTCTAAGTGTTCATCCCTTTTGGCCGCTAAGGTCAATGTAGAGGTCAAGTCAGCATTAAACACTAAAGGTGGAGGGTGGACGGGTGGTGATGGGATGGAAAGGTGTTTCTATTTGACAGATTTTATGTTACACAAACAGGTGGCTGCAAAGCTGTGAAAGCCCCGGGGTGGTGTTTATTATCTTTCTCAGGAACCTGGAGGAAATGACAGTGTGTGACATCCATTTTGGAAGTTTTATTGTATCTGTGGAAAAGTAGGGTTGCTCCTGGTAATTGTGTCCTGTAGACAAGAGTGAGAGTGGTAAAGATTGGTATGGCTTTAGATTATTGAGGTTATAACCAGAAGAGTGTACAGAGAGTACAAAAGCCCTAAAAAATACAATAAATAAAAACAACAACAACAACAACAATAATAATAATAATAATCATAATAATGATCATCATCATATTTCAAATTCTGTTCCTATTTAAGTAACATCTTTATTTATTTCTTGCATTATATAACATTAATGAGTAATTAATAAATAAATAAATTAACACAGATAAATATCCATACAATAATAATAATAATAATACTAATAAAAAAAACTAAAACGAATGGCAGTTTGGATGCAATTAGACTGCTAAAAAAGCTGGAGCAATAATTAATTATTATTGAAAGATTAATATGGTTAATATTTTGATAATTAATTTTTTAAATTGTGTAAAAAAAAAAAACAATTGGGACAATTGTTGGCACACCTCTAGTTGGTACAAATTATGAACTGGAATGAGGTACTGTAGCTGAAGTAGAGAAAATATCAATTGTCAATTTACCACTATGTACCCTCGATAAGATTAAATCTGAATACATATAAAGCTATTTAGTACATTAAACAGCTATAGATGCTGGTTTTACATTTGTTTAACACCCCTACATTACAATTAGTTTTAAAGGTGTGGGTCATTTTGTTTTTTAAGAGTACTTATCAGTGGTCAAGCAAGACTTCGACACAGGCTTATTATTTCTTAAGACAGAAACAGGTAATATCTGTTATACATTTTAAACTAAATTTCACTAAACTTTATATGAAAAATACTCAACTAAAGGTTACGTCCTGTCCAATAATATTCAGCTATTGGGAAAATCAAAGACAATGGCCTGTATGTGCAAAACATATGTAAATTGTTGTGGCAGCAATTCAGAATCAATGGAAATGGACCCTATTAGAATGTTTATTGCTGAGTGGACACTAGAAAATAATAGAGTTATAATGAGGAGGAATTGTATCTTTGTGTCACCCTAGTGGTTAAGACACTGGCCTTCTGATTGGAAGCTTGTGAGTTTAAATCCCAGCACTACTAAACTGCCACTGCTGAGCCCTTGAACAAGGCCCTCAACTGCTAAATAGTATAAATGATATTATCAAGTCACTCTGGATAAGATTGTGTGCCAAATACCTGTAAATGTACATAGACATCAGATCAAAAATACAGACAAAAATACAAATGGTTTTAATAAAATAGTCAATTAAATAAATGTGAGTAGATTTAAGTTCATATTTTCTCTATTTACTATAAACAAGTGCCATAGTGACATGCTGTAGCCAATTAGAAACAGGCATAGGGACCTACCCTTACTTTTTAAAGTTGTTATAGTAGTCAATAGTGTTTTTAAGTTTGCTGTCAATTATATAGTTTTAAGGTTGAAATAATTTCAAATTGGTATTGTTGTATCCTTTTTCTTTTTTGAAAAAATTAGAATTAGTTTTGCGTTAAAATTTTTATAATTTTTTTTTTGCTATTTTGCTAAATTTGCTAAAATTGTTGCAATTTTGTAAAAATCTATAAAATAAATGATTTGTTTAATAATTCCTAAAGAAATCCACCAAAAGACTATTCTTTAGAACTTTCAGGATGTGACTCATAAACTTCCCCTAAAGAAAAAATTGCACAATGGAGTAGTCCGAGATTATGTGTCTGTGGTTAGGTGAAAAGAGAAACGTCTCACCTGAAAAACGAGTGGACCTGAAACCCATTCCTTCAGTGCCTATACTGACAGCAGGGACACAATGAGCAGCTGCCTACTGCCCACTCACCCTGATAGACAAGATAATGGAGTGCAATAATGGCACCCCATCCAGAGGCTTCCAAACGCCCAATGTTCATCAATGCCTTTCCTGTCATCGGCACAGACACATAAATACACAGGTGACGGCTGGAGAGGGGTCAAGGCTGTGATACCAGACCCCGATATTATTTCTGCCACCCCTGTATGTTTGAGAGGCAGACATTGGGACAGACATAAAGATCATGACATTGTTGTTTGTACAGGGTTAGAGATTACCTCAGGGTGTTTCAGATTTCAATCTATTTTTCCCTCTACAGGCTATAGGGTTCTACAGGCAAATCTGACTGTTGGCATTTATTGCACAAAAGAAAGAATATGGATGTCTGAATATAAATGTGCTGCTGCCTTACTGCTAGAATTATTTATATTTACACATAGCCATTTAAATTGTACAATGTGATACCAAGGACAAAGAGAAGACTATAGGTTCAACAGGTAGTCCATTTTATTTATAAGGACCACAAATAAGTGCAAGTGCAAAACTATAATGAGCCACAAACCACCTATAAGAGCTAACTACTATGTGAATACTCTTTATAGTCTTTAAATTGCTGTGTAAGAATAAAATACAATAGTGCATGCTGTTATAGGAACTTAGCAATTATAAGAGTGGTGTGATGCAATGTAATGTGAATCAAAGCTGTTTTCATCCTGATGTTGATTATTTGAGTTTCATAAATGAGCAGAAATGTAGTCCTATTAAATAAGTTGATAACAACGCCATTTTTAGATCTATTTTTAGTTATATACAGTAGAGTGTTCGGACATAACATTACACATTATAACATGACCAGTGAAAGGAATATCACTGATTATCTCTTCATCATGACACGTGTTCATGGGTGGAATATATTAGGCAGCAAGTAAACATTTTGTTCTCAAAGTTAATGTGTAAAAAAAGCAGGAAAAATAGGCAAGTGTAAGAATTTGAGCGAATTCGACAAGGATCAAAGTGATTGCTAGATGACTGGGTCAGAGCATCTCCAAAACTTTCGCCACCACAGTAGCTGTATTTTGTGTAAACAACATGTTAACCTCTAAGAGAAATCAACGCCAAACATTCTATATTGTCTAGAGTCTGAATTTCTGAAGTACTGTTTTAAAAATACCACATGATTGGGCCTTTTTTCAGGGTTTGGAAAGGAAGCATACGGGTTTTATGTTTGATCTTTTCTTACCGGAGGAAGGCAGTTGAGTGATTTCAGTATCCGACTGACAAAAAGGGTTTTGAGAGGGTTGAAGCAAAGAAGAGAGCAGAGCTACGGCTGACACTTAACACTTTGTAGTAGTGGAACTAAATTAAGGATATGTTCCCCAAGATGGCTGTCAGCGTCAGAGCGTGATGCTTTGAAGTAGAGGAGTAACACAGTGGCACTATCTCTATCTGTAGCTTTGTTTGTTCAGTGTTCTGAAAATCTGAATATGAATCTGTATTCTGGTTTGTACACTGTGACTGTCCTAGAGGAAAAATAAATAAATAGAGCTGCTGGAAAAAGAACAAAACTTCATTCACAAAATCACTCCTGAACTGCTATAGTTCCTCAAATGTATCTACTTGACTCAACGTAATAATACTTAATTGAATTTTAAGGCCTAATTTCCTATATGATTCAGCTGCCTCTCAAAGAGTGATATTATTCCAAAACCTGCTTCCTATTGATTGAAAATGACAACAGCCAAATAATATTTGATCAGATTCACTGTTCAGGGTTTTTAGTGTTTGTTACATGCCGGAAATATCAAATAAATATACGTCAGACATACTATCTTCTACAAAAATAAAAAAAATGCAATCAATGAGGAAAAGAAAATGTTAGTTAGAATTTTTTTTGGAGGTTCACATATTTAATTTTGGGTCCACTACTTATCATATCTGTATTTAAACCTGAGGAACACAATATCTTGTTTAAAGTTATTCTGAATAATGTATTCAACTTTGCATCATGCGAGGGATTCGTAGATCTGTTCTATCATGTCAAAATGTCACAGAATAGATAAATACTTAAAGCACTACAATGGCAAACTGATATTTTTTGCCCATTAATAAAGAAGCTTTGTTCCCTATCTGCAGTAACACCAGACAGTTATTGCCTTTGATACATGCGATTGAGAAAAAGCAAAGATAAGTTTCCTGCACAGGATTTTTAACATGTGGAGATTGTAATGAAGTTGAGATTTCCTGTAGGATGAAGGAAATGAATGCTTAGCAGTCAATGACATTGATGTGTCTTGGTCACAGTAGGTAGCATATTGTGCCTCAGAAAAGCTTTCAGAACAAATGGATGCTTTCCTGCTATAGACAAAGCTCCCATTACCCATTGATTAGCCCAATTAACTGGGCTAAATAGCAGCAATTAATGTGATTTCAATCAAAAGTATTGCTACCTAATTATATGCATTGATACTTGACTACGGAAAACAAGTATTTGAATCCCTTTGGAGCACATTTGAATTACTTTGGATAATTTGCTATAAATAAAACCAAGGACCGTGATGTCGGAGCGACGTGGGGCCGCCTTTCCGTGGGCTCACCACCTGCAGGAGGGAATGTAAGGGACCGGTGCTGAGAGGATTGGGCAGCAGTCGTAGGTGGGGGCCCTGACAGCCCGATCACTGGACACGGAGAAGAGTCTGGGGAATCTGCTTAGACTGCTGCCCCCGTGACCCGAATTACGGATAAGCGGGAGAAGATGAAATGAAATGAAATTTGCTATAAATCTCTTACCTCTGATAAAGATGTGAACACAATGTTTCTGCTGTTCTGATTTTGCTCAGTATTGTCACACAACTCTAATTCTGGAAAGACCTTTTACCAATCTAGTAACAGTCTAGTTAATAAAAAAATTAACTTCTTAGTACAAACACTGTAGTTCCTATAAAAATGCACCTCAAATCCATACATGTGTGTACTGGAAAGAACTAGAAAGGAACTGTGCACACGATACCTCATGGTGCTATTGGCCACTGAGGAATCTGAATAAGCCATCACAAGTTCATAGTAATGTTGTCATTCTAAAATAAAAATGTGCTGTGAATTACACAGAGAAAAATGTATAATGATTGATATGGTCATGTATGGAAGGTGTATCCAGTGTCAGCCAGTGGTTTGTCCTCAATGAGAAACTCGTAAGTGCAGAGGACTTTGACTTTCCTCAGTAAAATGATTAGATATTTGTTTGTCTGTTTCTGAAATAAACAAAACAGTTATGAAAGGCTGTTATAAGTAGAACATATATTTATGGAAGTGTCAGAGCTATACAAAATGAAATACGTATGCTGTTCTTCTTTGATAAATATGCAAATTTTTATCATTTGGAAAATTGCTGTGCTATATAAAGAAGAAAACATTTCACAGTATGCTGTTATTAGAAAATGACCACCTTTGAGGTGGTAACAATGACTTTTCTCTGAGACTCATTATTTTTTAAAGAACAGCATAGCTTTTTGTGTTTTATACATGTATGCGATAAGGCAGGACATGGTGTACCTGACAATATCTGTAATGCCAATTGTATGTTCAAATGAATGCTTGCAATATGATATTGCTCATACAGAACATTATCCATCACTACATTTCACAGAGTGCCTGCTAGTTTAGCAGCCAACCCCTTTAACACATATTCCGACTGACATCAAGCTTTGTCCCAGGTTTTCAAATCGCTTTGATAGATAATTTTTTTGGTAAAACCAGACATGTGCTCTGGAAGTTGATGAAATTGTATGACAAGGCGACGAATTAGCATAGAGAGTGACAGTGTGCTGAAGAGTTTGAAGAAAAATGCGATGCTCGAAACACCGTGGAGGTCTTCCATCACGGTAATTTAGAGGCGCAGCTCGCAGTGTGACATGCTCATTATTGTTGTTTACTCTTCAAGCATGTGGTCTTATATGGCGGCGTTTGCTCCACAGAGTCCCGCATGCCTTTTTTCCACACCCTCAGCTGCACTCGAGTCGAAAAGTCACGGGATTTCGGAAAAACGCTCGGCTTGCCTTTGAGGCGTGACGCATCCAAAGGCTAATTAAAAATAATAACGCCTCATTGCAATTCACTGGCCTTGAATCCCTCCTGAGGTAAAAGTGTGAATCAGAGATGGAAGATCAGTTTGTTGCAGTCGAAGATCAAGCCAAGCTCTGTTCTTTGTCTAATGGAAGATACAGTATGGGAAATAAGTGATAAAGCCTTGGACGCTTGTTTAGCATGTTTAGTCTTTAGCGTGTGAATCCACAAACATTATGCAAGTACTTTCAAACAAAAGTCTTGTAGTTACACAGAAGATCTGCCATATTGCCAGAACATATTACCCCAATTGTTCAATGAGATCAGGTTCAGCTTGATAGACACTAAAGAGTCAAAAGCACTATTTTAATCAGACAGGATTTCCAGACATATTCCAGTGTTTGTTGTTGCTGAAATATATCTATAATGATTCTGATCAGTTCACACAGGATAAGCAATCTCTGTCTAGCGGTGTCTTCATAATGTTCACATTTTTGTGAACTTGTATCACTTCAAGGCTCCAGTAGTAGATGTACACTGTGCACACCCCAAAGTAGGTAGGCTACTAAATATTTACCGATATCTTACCTGACACCTTGAAAGTGTCATCTCTTTTGGACTTGTTATCAAACACTGTACTGTCTATTGTTCTGTACTGTGTATTTCATTGTTCTGCATTTTAAACTCTAATACTTGGTTCAGATTTGGATTTGGCAGCAAATAATTGTAAACAGTTCTTCCTGTACTGTGTTTATTCTGAAGAAACACAGGATATACTGACATCTGACCTAATATAATGTGTTTCTGTGGTTATTTCTATTAGTTGATCTTTAAAAAATCTTAGTTAATAAATACAATACAAAATTTGGTTCCCTGGTGGTCTAGTGGTTAGGATGCGGCGCTCTCACCGCTGCAGCCCGGGTTCGATCCCCGGTCAGGGAACCGACCCCAGCCATTAGGGTGGCACAAGCCTTAGTGCCGGTCCCAAGCCCGGATAAAAGGGGAGGGTTGCGTAAAAACATGTGCCAAATCAAACATGCGGATGATCCGCTGTGGCGCCCCCTAATGGGAGAAGCAAAATTAAAGTTGAATAAATACAATACACATTAGAGGTCTACACTTGCTGTTGAAATCCCAAACCCAGCTCATGCCTAAGATCTTTTGAACTGATCTCACATTTTAAGACTGAATTAATGAATCTGAAATTGCTTTCGAACAATTAATAGCTTTGTCTTCAACAGTCCTTAAGCAGAAACAACTTTATCAAGCCACCATTAGGGCAAAACACATAATTGCCAACTTAGCCATAGGAACAACAGGTAAAATGTGATATACAGTACAGACCAAAAGTTTGGACACACCTTGTGTGTTTTCTTTATTTTCATGACTATGAAAATTGTAGAGTCACACTGAAGGCATCAAAACTATGAATTAACACATGTGGAATTATATACATAACAAAAAAGTGAACTGAAAATATGTCATATTGTAGGTTCTTCAAAGTAGGCATCAAAAGAATGCCAAGAGTGTGCAAAGCAGTAATCTAAGCAAAAGGTGGTGACTTTGAAGAACCTACAATATGACATATTTTTAGTTCACTTTTTTGTTATGTATATAATTCCATATGTAATTCCACATGTGTTCATTCATAGTTTTGATGCCTTCAGTGTGAATCTACAATTTTCATAGTCATGAAAATAAAGAAAACTCTTTGAATGAGAAGGTGTGTCCAAACTTTTGGTCTGTACTGTAAATTCCTCTTCGAACTCCATTTTCTCCAGTTTGCAAAAGGTTTATTTTAAATACTTACACTAATAAAGGTAAAGGTGCTTTCTAGTTGAGAGGTGTACATTACAGCGCAGTGAAATTCTTTCTTTGCTTATCCCTCAATGCTAGGAAGTTTTATTTACAATCCCAATGCCTTGTTTTCTGATACTGATAGTGTCTCTTGAAAATGAATTCTCATAGACACTCTTAAAGAGTCTGCATTGATACAGATGGCTTTAAATCCACACAAAGCTATAGAGGTTGATATTGAAATATCTCTGAAAGTCAAGCATCTTGACTTTCTTGGTCAAGGTGTTGTCACACTTATATTTGGTTCTAGGGGTTTATAGCAGATGCATAAGAATGGGGTACAGAGATATTCAGAAAATGTTAGCCATACTGTATTACTCTATTGTACGTCATTTGCTTCCCTCTCTTTTCGAATGCTTTGACTCTTAACCTCATTCATTTCCATTTCACGACTCGGACTCACACAAAAGTGTGTCCTTGTGTCACCCCTTTATTGAATATTTAGCTTGAGGCGAGTGATTACTGAACACATTAGGAAAACTAGCCAGGGGATACTTCTGCATTGATTAGACATTCAGCGTCTCTGCTAAAGCCAAGCACGTTCTTATAACTTAATCTGAAAGCTTCTGTAAAGGGGTTCAGGCTTCTTTGGCCTTCTGTGTCTCATTGAGGTAAAGCCGGAGACACGTCGAACAGTCCTGCTGTTACGCTCCGAACTGTGTGCACAGAATATGAATAAACCAAGGTTATGCAATATTTTGCTAGTGTTTAGAGGCTGTGTGTTCACATGGCAGCATGGCTCCTGCTGAGACGACACACTTAAATGCTTCGCTCACAGTTTCATTATGTAACTTGCGAAACAACGGGTGCATTAAATAGACTATTCTCCATGATAAATGCGTTTCTCTGACAACATGGGATCCTGTTGCTCTTCGGTTGTTTTCTACACAAAATATCCTCCTGCCATGTTGTGGCACAACTTTTACATTTGTTTATAATAAAATGATTATTTAGTGGAATTATGCGCTTTTTTAAATAATCTGCAAATCCATATTATTTTACATTATTGAATATACTATATGATATTACTAGCAAGTAATCTTACTTAGTAGTAAATTTGACTAGGTTATTGCTGGGACTTATACTTTCTGAAATATCAATCTATATCTTAGACTTGCACTAGTTCTGGTTTAGTTCTGCTACTTTTCTCACTCCAATCTGTGTTTGTCTTCTTTTTTTTTTAGATTCCTCAGATCAGCTACGCCTCCACAGCCCCAGAGTTGAGTGACGATCGACGCTATGACTTCTTTTCACGTGTGGTTCCACCAGACTCATTCCAGGCTCAGGCCATGGTGGACATTGTGAAGGCTATGGGCTGGAATTACGTCTCAACCATAGCCTCAGAAGGCAGTTATGGAGAGAAGGGAGTGGAGGCCTTCATGCAGATCTCACGAGAAGCCGGTGAGCAACTTATTTTTTTTTATCTACCACTGCCTATTGTTTTTAGTGGGAAATAAGAATTCATTGATGTAATCAATGCGTTTTTTGTCTAGAAATTTAGAGTGAAAGATAAACCATATTCTTTTATTAAAATGTCTACAATATGGAGATATATATATATATATATATATATATATATATATATATATATATATATATATATATATATATATATATATCCGAGAAAATAAATGCTGAATACATAAAATATATATATATATATATATATATATATATATATATATATATATATATATATATATATATATATATATATATATATATATATATATATATATTAAACAGTAAAATACATTATTTATATAGACATTACAGTAAGTTATTAATAATAAAAGATACAAACTTAAAAAATTAAATTAAGCACTGCATTAATTAAGAATGTATCAATCTACAGAATATCGGAGATTGACAGACTGACAGCTTATTAATTGTTCTATATAGGTTGTATGTTTATATTCTATATAAATATCTATATTGTGCACTATAACACCCACACACACACACACACACACACACACACACACACACACACACACACACACACACACACACACACACACAGTTATTTTATAACGTTAACAAACACATAACAAAATGTACAAAAATGAAATTTTGTATAGCTCAACAGTAACATTTTCCAAAAGAAAGTTATTAATGTTATAAATTATAAGTTATAAATTAATTTATTATTTAAAAAAAAGCTAATTTCAAATACCAAGAATGAAATTAACCAAGAATAAAATCATGCATCACAATATTACACAAAACTTCCTAATTATCCATGTTTTTGCTGCTTTTTATAAATGCCTTTGTCAGCTACCAAATTGGGGAGTGGATTTAATGTCACTTTTGTCAGTAATTGAGATAAAGCTTTGTCTAAAAGGTCTTGGATATAATGTGTTCAGTCACTCAAATGTCATACCAAACAAAGTGCTACAGACTCCAAGGATAATTTCACCCCACAACCATCATTAGCGAAGAAAGCTAATGGTTGAGACTTAACATGCTGCTTTCAGCGCATAAAATACGTTCCAAGCTTCAAACAAATGCCACGAAGGCACTGAAGGGGCAAAGCCAGGTATTGTATTTAATCCCTTGATATTTTTTATTTTTTTTTATTGCATTTAAATCAGAAAAAGATTAATATTATAAGAATTCTTATAGTTTCTGTAATTAAAAAAAAGATAAAAGTGTTTTATAAGTGTTTCATAAAAGTGTGGAAATATTTCTCTGGAAAATTATATAGACAGGTGTCAAATGTCAATGCCTTTCCAGATCATGTCCTTTGAACTGAATTAACCAGAGGTAGACTCCAATCAAGTTGTAGAAACATCTTAAGGATGATCAGTGGAAACAAGATTGATTTATTAATTATTATTATTTATTTTTAAAGAAATTTGCAAAGATTTCAAACAAACTTCGTTCACATCAAAACAAACTTCGTTCACATCATTATTATTGTTTGTAGAATTTTGAGGAAAATAATGAATCGAATTAATTTTGGAATAGGGCTGTTACATTATAAAAGGTGGAAAAAGTGAAGCGCTGTGAATACTTCCCGAATGCACTGTATATCCTGAGGTGCTCGTCCCAGACGCTGATTAGTTCACCTCTGTAATTATCACAGACATTCAATGGATCTACTTTTTTTTTTTCATTCACGAAATGATTTGTGACACACCAAGAGAGATTCTTCAGTTAGATCCGAGCTAGAAAACTATTCGCAACCGTGCCACATCAGCTTCCCTGCGCGTAAGAATGAGCAGGTCTGGCACATTTTATTAGTGTTAAATGAGTGACACTCCATCACAAATCTCGAGGTGCATTCTTTTCTCGGTTTTTGTTGTTTTGTTGTCTACAGCATGCTATCGCACTTTATTTTCTGCCATGTAATCAAAACCCGCAGCATAAATCATTAGTGCAGGCAACCATTTAGTTTGAATGATGTTCATTGCGACGGCCCGTGGGCAACAAAAACGTCAACAATGTGTGCGGAGTAAAGAATACGTTGGAATTACCTCCTGATTATCCCTATTATGGTTGGAGGACAGAGACAGCGAGACTCTTTGCCAGTGAAATAAATCTATTTTATATCTGACAGCATGCAAGCTGTCCTTTGAGCTCATCCTTAATGCTCATGAATAGAAATAATAACAGCTGTTATTTTTAATATTAGACTCACTCCAAGAAGTCCTGCTGTGCCTTTATATTCACTGTACATGTGATCTTCATCTCCCACAACGATGAGCGGAAGAACCTTATACAATCGTTTTATAGTTTTGCTCCCCAAACCTACTGTATCCATATTTTACCCCATTGTGCTTATAGCCATATGGAGTGTATTATTAAGGCTGTTATTTCTTAAGCATCTTGCTGTCTGGGCTACAGCAGTGCTGACCACCAGAGCTAGAACATTAAAAGTATAAAGCATGTAGCATCTGGTGTATTTAAGTAAAAACGTGCACTGCCCCTGATCAAGTTAATTGTTCAACATACTTTTATTAAGTTTAGATTTTGAAAAGGCTGTAGCACGTTTGCAGAATTGACCCCCTGTCTGTAATTAAAGTAAATAAAAGTATTAAAGGGAAGAGCAGTTTGAAACAAACATCAATAAAAATGACTTGCTCACATTTCTTCATTGAGGCTGGATTCACCTTGTGTTTAAATACAATTGAATGATTAAATGAATGAATGAATGAATGAATGAATGAATGAATGAATGAATGAATGAATGAATGAATGAATGAATGAATGAATAAGTAAATCAAAACACTAAACATGAGACTCTTAAAACAATTTGAAATCCCAAGATAGATAGATAGATAGATAGATAGATAGATAGATAGATAGATAGATAGATAGATAGATAGATAGATAGATAGATAGATAGATAGATAGATAGATAGATAGATAGATAGATAGATAAATACAGACAGACAGACAGACAGACAGACAGACAGACAGACAGACAGACAGACAGACAGACAGATGCACACATTTACTAGATGTTTTTATACTTTAAACTACACTAGAAGTTTTCTTTTTTTGCGTGTTCACTCTACCGCTATACCCTGAAAACAAAAAGCTATTGGGTGCTTAGTGATGTCCTTCCCAAGTCGTGTTTTACAAGCTCTTTTGAATGTAGAAACCTTATGTGGGACTTTAAATAAAACCCTTTCAAGAAATCTATTTTGGGAGCTCTTAGGTCCTCATTTGAAGATTTAAGGAGATGGCTGCAGAGATAAAAATGGCCTTTAATGAAAACTCCTGCTGAAGATTTTCAAGGTACCAAAACTCTTAGAAAGCGTTTTTTTTCTTTCTTCCTGCCGGAGAATATAGTAGTTAGACCGATTTTAATGAATTCTTTGGGGGCGTATTGATCACCTGCTGTGTACTACTTAGTCCAACAATCTTCAAAGCTTAGCAATTTTTTTTTTTTTATTAGATCTACATACTGAAGAGGAACAGCGTCTCTATACTGATTCCCATTACAGTACAATCCTTAGCTTAGGCTTAAACCTTGTTCTAACTTTTTTTAACTTTCTGCTTGTATGGATGCCTGTTGGACTTACTTTCATTTCATTTCATTTCTTTTTTTTTTTTTGCAAGGTTTCGGCTAATGCTAAATATACTAACCAAAGAGTCAGAGGTGGCAGCTAGCTCTGAGGGCCTGTATGACTCAGACATTGTGCACTTTCAAACAAACAGACAGAATTCAAATAGACAGGATTCATGGGTAAAAAAACTCTGAGAAGGACTGCCAGAAGACATTTTCCAGTTATTCAACAGCACTGAAAGATACCTGTTGAAGTGAACAGATGCAATAATTTTGACGTCTGCAATAATCATTTTTGACCCCTGACTGAGCTGCACCGTATTTCATACGGAAGTTTATTTGACAATGCAGACTGAATTTGAGTGTACTCAAAATAAAACCAAGTAAAATAAATGATTTACTTTTCAGGTCTGAACCTAACCAGCAAATAGCACTTTAAACGTACAAGTTGCAATTGTGTTTAATTCGACTTTATCAATCATGTCAATTTCAGTGATACATTTGACAAGCAGGATATGTGTTATGGCATGCGAAGTCTGCCATCTTCATCATATAATCCACACCCGGATATTTGTCAACCAGTGTTTGTTATCTTAACTTTGCTTGCCAAAGATGGACTTGGCTCCTACTGTGGAAACAATATTGGTTCATTTGTTTATTAAATCATTACGGCTTATCTGGTTTAAAACAGATTTGCCCAAAATTGGGGACCTTAATTCGTTTATTTCATTATCCTACATGTGAATGCCAAATCCTCACCTATTTAATGCTCTCATTAACTTTACATGCACAGGTCAGTGTCAAGGAACCCGAAATATTGTATAAGTACTGTATAAACCCTGTCCTGTATTCAATACAGGGGTAAAAGGTAGAATTTTTGTTTCTTTTTCATGCTAAACAATTTTTACTGAACCCATTCTTGCCTGTTGATTCAATGTTTTAATAAATTATTTCCAAATGTAATCATAAATTGAAGTGTAAAGGTTCTCAGGTTTGACAGTTTTAGGTTGATAACTAGGCACTTACAAAGCTTGTGGCAGGTGCAACAGTATAAATTCTGGGCTATCCGACAAATTAATGCAACAAGTCTCCTGCCGTAGAATAATTATTCTCTTTGGTTCCCTAAAGCTCCCTTGGGCCTCTTGGAATCATCCTCTCTGCGTACAGCCTTTTGGCAACTCATGGTTGGATGGCACATCTTTCTGGCATATGGGAAGCAATGCTTTGATTATTCAGAGATGAGTTCTTGTGATACAGGTGCAGCATAGCATATTATGGGACTCTAGACAAATGAATGCACAGGATGATATGTCTCTGGCTTCTTGCTGTCCTGTAGCTTCTTGTTCCTACTGTTTTATAGGGAGCCAATCTGCATTCCAGCAACTCCTGGTTTGTTGATATGGAAGTTACTTATATAATGATTGAAAGGTCTTTTTGGGTTTTTGTGGGACAAGTCCCCCAGCGCAAATTTTGGGTCTCCTTGGAAGTAGAAACACTCGGGTACATGACCCATACCTCTTATTTTCTTGGGTTCCATGTCGTTCCATTTGGTTTCTTGTTGAATCATACTTATCTAGCTTAACATTAATATCTGGTAAAGTGGATGCAGCTTGCTGTTATAAGAAAGGCACTTACGTAATAAAAAAACATTTTATAAAAGATTTTGTACCAAAAATACTACAATATGGCTCTTACTATGCATTTTACTTGTATAGCTTAACGAAGCCAAGTCTATATATGACTTAATATTTGTCCTTAACGTGCAAATTCCTAAAAGTCAAAGTAACTCCAGCAATCTTTTGTTAAAAGACCAACCAAGGCATTCAGCGGAGTCGTATTTTCTTCCTTCAGAACTTCACTTGGTTAAAGATGAGAAACTTTAAATGTGACCTTGAATAAACCCATTCAAAGGTGGTTCAAATGCCTGCTCTCTCTCTTTGCAAGGCAAGTATGACGTTTGAATGGCCACTAATGCACAGCGATTTGTCAGTCAGTTGGGTATCTGTATATGAATATGAATGGGTGGTAGTCGAGCACTTAGCAATCTTCTGCAAATGCACCAATGCAATCAGCAAAGGCATGGGACATTTTTCTTTTTTTCATGGGAGAATTTCAACACTGGCTATGACTAAAATGTGAAAAGGGTTTGATATTGCACAACTTGAATGAATCTGTCAAAGTTAACGACTCCCAGGGGCGAACTATTTCAGGCTTTATTAATGTTGCAGGGCTTTATGAGAGTTGTAGTTGTGGGTGTTCGTTTAAAAGTTATCTGGTGCAGAGTTTATATGAATTGACGCAAGTACTGTGTATATATACTAAAAATGTTGCACAATAAAAAAAGCAAGGCATCTACAGGACATCTACAGGAACTTGCTATCTGATGCTGTTCATGTCCCTCTGCTTGTTTACTCTTAAATGTTGACCTACCAATTTGTAATGACTTCTGGGGGCAGAAATTTGAGGGCTTTTTCAAGCGCAGCATGGCACGGGTAAAACGGTGACATCACGTGACATCACGTGACATCACTGGCCCCGCCCTCTCAGTAAACAACGGCAAACATGGGCGTGTGACATATCGAAACACTTGTCTCACCAAGGTCAATCACATGTAATTAAAGAACATCTTTGCAATGGAAGTTAGATTATAAAAATGTCATTTTGGTTATAAATACCTTGCATGAGTCAATATCAACAAATTTTTGCATAGAATATTGTATGACAAAACATGCTGTTGTATGAATTTAAGTCATGCTGGTGGGTGGAATATGGCATAACAAGCACATTTTTTTTGTGTGTGTGCTATAAGTGTGTTACTTTACCTATATACCACCTTAATCTGTCAATAATTTCAATGTCTAGTCATAATTATACAAAAGATTTTTGACTGCTTTTTTGTTAGATTTTAAACTGTGGAATAGCTGAGAGACTACTTAGTTCATGTTCTTACTTATGATATGGTAACACTATATATTATTTCATCACCACCCTCCCAAGAAAAACAAAAACACTCTATTCTGAAGATCGTCCTGTGCATCTGAAATTCGCAATCCCGGGCCTGTTCCAGCAGAGCTTACAACCAAAACTCCTTCTATCAATGTTAAATAAAACTTCAGCACCACATCAACATAACTCCATTTTGCTTTGTTAAACAACACATTTTTTTAATCTATTATTTTTAGATCATGTGGTACATCTGGCATTCCTGTGTCTGAGCTGTTTCCATAGAAACAATAATGTATTCTAGCAAACTTATTAATTCTAACCTTCATGTTACAGTTGGAATCTTTTGTCCAAGCTATGTTTCCTGATCCATACAAAAATATTGTACTTCTTTTCGACCAATCAGATTTGCAAACTGAACCACATTTGGTGGAAAATAAATGGAATTAGAATGAATGCATCATTTAAAAGCAGAATCCAGAATTCATGACTGATGTGATCTAAATTTATTTAAGCGAACCTTAGCTTTTTTTTATTTATTTATTTTTTATTATTATTATTAATCCCCAAAACTGTTTGAGCTTCATTATGGGTTAGTTCAAAGCTGAAGGCTCCAGCAGGAAGAAATCGCACCTCTTATCTAACTCAGCACCTTCAGTCAGGTCGCCATAGTCTCAGATAGTTTTTTTTTTGTTTTTTTCAGCTTTCTTTTCATTTTATACCAAATGAGAGAACAAAGGTTTCTAGCACTGTCGGACTATTTGAAGACAGACTATGTCTTCTTTCTCTAAATTACTGAAGCCCTTTGAAGTTTTCTTTTAAAACCACCATAATTATTTGTCTTTGTGGCTCTGTAGAACCGAAAGGCCTGATAGCTTGTCTATAAATGTCGCCAGTGGTGTTCTAATAATCTTTTAGCGTGATTCGGTTTACAGAGTCCAGACAAAACAAAGTAGTTATGGTAGTCTGATGAGCATTGGGTCATTCAGTGTATCATGTATCAATGCAATACTAATACATAATAGATACTAGTCTGTCCGTCATTTCATAATTACACACTATATACAAACACACCCTTACACACACACACACCCTTACACACACACACACACACACACACACACACACACACACACATCAATTGCATCTCAATCACACATTTTTTATTTGTTCTAATTGTACCTAAAATATAAATACTCTAATACTCTAATCAACATAAGCATGGACAAATATTAAGGCTTTACGCAAATGTATGTTTATTATTAGCAAAACCAAACTGTATATAGAGCATAAAGAGAAAATATTCTTCTAAATATTTTAAAGTAATGATGGTGTTTCAAATTACTTAAATCATCAGGACACCAAACGGAAGTTTTGCTATGTTTCCACACGGGCGGTTTTAATTGCCGGATGTGCGCATCATGACAGTTTTTGGTGCTTGATTTGAGACTTGGTGCATCAGAAAAAAAATGTTTACGGATCAAAAATTTTGTTCTTTGGTGGAGCTTTTTTTCTTTTTTATATTTGAGTAAAGAAAGAATGTCGTGAATAAATGTGTTGCATTTAAGGATTAAATTTTGCCTCTTGTATATTAATTTATTAGTATTTTTAATACATATCGTCAAACAGAAATGCGCATGATTAATGTATGTACATACAGTATGTGTGTGTGTGTGTGTGTGTGTTACAGGTATTTTAATTCTACCAAGACTCTAAATAAAACGGTGTCCAGAGTACATACCAGCACATCTACACACTACTGACTGACATTATGAGTTGCAGTGATTAAATTCATGCAAGTGTGATCAACCTTCTTTTTTAACTTTGATTTTTGGCTGAATTTGGAAAAAGAGTGAGAAAGTCCATGGCAATTACTTATTAAACTTTTCCCACAACATTCTGGAACATGGTTATAGTGATTTGTACTTTTTCTGCTATAAGAGCATTAGAAAGCTTGGTGTGCAATTTAACAGTGGATTTGACCTGATGGTGCTAGTGTGTTTGGGCCTCTTAGTTCCAGTGAAGATAAATCTCAATGCTACAACATGCGAGGACATTCTTAGCTTAACTTTTTGAGCTTACATATGCGTACGATGGTCAGATGTCCAAATGCATAAGGCTATATAATGTCTGTGTTGTCATATAAAGTCTATAACGTTATAATTAGTAACTGTACATCTTCTGTTCTTCCACAATCCGCATTATGCAAAAAAAAAAAAAAAAAAACATCTGCTTGCTTGTAAATAAGGTTATTTGGAATGATATTGCCCTCGGTTATGTTGTTTACGATCCAGCCAGGAATCCCTGATAAAGGAAAGACTACTTAAAGGGGTGCGTGAACTTGCATTTAGTATCTTTTTTAATGTCTCTTCGGAGTCTGCATTACCTCCGGCTGCTTATTTTTTTTATTACCACAGAACAAAACTCAGATGTTTCAAAATGTCTTTTTTCGCATTGGGGGTGGTTACTATCAGAAAGCTTTTTTGTCCTCAGGTGTTTAAAATGAGTCAGTCTTTCCCTCATTTCCATGAGGTCGGGACTTATCGTAACGTACTTCTATTTCTTTCAGCTCTCGCTAATGTAGCCCAAATAAATGAAATGCTTTATTCTGGGCTTTGAACTAATCTCCTATTTTTATTTTTTTTACTTTTCATATAAATAATTAATAGCGGTACTTCACCAATGCTGGATTAATGCCTCTCCTTTTGAAGACAGGTTAAGTGGGTTACATTCGAGAAAGTTCATTGCTTCATATGAATCATTTCTACAATTAGTGTCACCCACCCTTTCCTGCAATGAGACAGTTTCACTGAATGGAAGGTCGGCGTTTTAATTTCACAGCTCCTTTGCTTCTAAACTTCCTCAAAGACCCCTTTGGGGAAAGGAGGTGTTTTATGATCTGTAGTCAACCTGAAGTCCTTAGATCTCAAATAGAGCAACATTCAAGGCTTTAAAGTGCTCTAACTGCCAAATAGAGTATTGATGAATTCCTCTGAATGGCAGCAGATCGAAGTGAAATACGTAGCTGCAGATGGCTGCCAGTAGTTAGTGAGTCATCATGTGGCCATGACTCGGGCTTAAGTAACAGTTTAATGTCCTGTAGAGTTTGATGCTAAATAGGGAAATGACACCACCTTTTTTTTCTTCCCCAGATAATCACAAGGAAGCAGGGTATCAACACATGAGCTGAGGGCAAAGCCTCACTTAAAAAATTATTCATCTGCTTTTATAACCTTTTCCCCCAGTTGTCACTGCCAGTGTCAGAAATGTTGTACACGCAGAGGGAATTCTCCGCCACTGTGCCCTATTAAGAGAGCTAATATGTTGCCATCTGCGACTTTCCTGCTGGTGAACATGCGTGAGCCGGAGGAGGTTCTGTATGCACGTTTCTCTTCCTGCAGAGATAGAGACCCTAATCTCTTCACTAGCAGCAGATAATGACAGGTTAATGAGATGTGAGCTACCTCAGGCCAAAAGTGTTATCTCCATGCTCCACCCTAATCAATAGAGGTTCAAGGGGTGCAACATCTACCCTGGAATTACTAACAAATTACCAAAAGGTCATAGTGTGACAATGCAAGTTGTAGGTCTAGTTTATACATGACGTGTGACCACATGTGAGGATGCAAGCGCTATTGTTCACACACTCCCCAGTGTTCCTTTTGTACTTCTGGAGGATTGAAAGAGACACAATTAATGGCATGTCAGAGCTGACACATATTTGATCGTCAGCTTTTCATGTAGAAAATGTTTAATGATTTAATGGCAATTGTTTCGGGTCACAGATTTATCACTGTGAAACAGCAAGGAAATGCCAAACAAATGGATAAGCACCACTAGTTCCTCCATCCGTGTTGTCATCCTAATTGCTGTCATGAGCTTCATCTCGAATGAAAAAAAAAATCCGATGAGTTTTTGCTTATCTACAAGATTCAGAAAATGACTATGCAAGACCAATGAGATGTCTATTTCTTTTACTGAAATGCTGAAAGTTGAATAGTGTTAATATTTAAATTCATTTTCATGTATAGAAAGGAAAAGACTGTCTGTCTGTCTGTCTGTCTGTCTGTCTGTCTGTCTGTCTGTCTGTCTGTCTGTCTGTCTGTCTGTCTGTCTGTCTGTCTATCTATCTATCTATCTATCTAGTTTCAAGTTTACAGACATTTGCACAGGAGCATTGCAGTACATGTACATTGTAATTCATGGTTTTTGTCATTCATATATATATAGTGAAAGTAAATAAAGAAATTTGTGCATTATATAAATAATTTTGCACATTGTGTAAGGCAGCCAGTTAACATTTTATTCTTAAAGTTGATGTGTTAGAAGAAGGAAAAATTGCCACTCAGTATTTGATATGTATATATACGATTTGACACACATATACATACATACAAACATACATACACACACACACACACACACACACACACATACATACATATATATATATATATATATATATATATATATATATATATATATATATATATATACACACACACACACACACACACACACACTATGTATATATTATATTATATATATATATATATATATATATATATATATATATATATATATATATATATATATATATATATATATATATATGATATGGAGGGACACACAGTGACTGTCTAAAATAGACCCACACACACTCATAGTTGTCATACTTTGAAAACCGGGACTCTGGAGTTGTCACATGGAAATTCTACCCACTGCATGATTCATGTGACTGCAAAAATCCAATCTGTTTAAATTTAATTGAACGGTTCCTGATTTTATGGGCAATTTTCTTTAATGATTTTACCATTATTTTTATTGTTTTTGTTTTACAGCTACACAACATTGTTATGGAGCCCAATAAGTTCTGTGGAGCATATTATAAAATTTCACCTCCACCATGCCACAACATTTAGAGTGTAGTGCAAGGCGAATCCTGTCCCCGTAGACTGCATGCACTGGATCGTGTGTTCGATCAAGAAATCATGCAAACTTACAAAATAAATGTTGTTGCAAATAAATGATCGATGTTGTTAGTAGTAGTGGGGATGTACCAGCAGGATAATCTGGCTGTAATTGTCTTTTTTTTTTACTTTTTAATTATTTGAATGATAACCTCAGGATTTAAATGCACTTTTCTTTCCAGCAACATAATGTAAGTCTGAACTTTTAATTAGCTCATGAAAACTAAATGGGTCAGATCAAGACGGAAATCGATCGTCGCCTGTCTAGACGACTGTATAGCAGTATAGAATTGTATAGAATTTTTCCTCCCACACGAACATCAACACAAGTTTGTGCTTTCTGGTTTCATTTTAATATTTATTTTATACTTGATATTTTTCAAATTGGGGGGAGGGGTCTGGTGGGAATGACTATTAATATAATTAATTATTATGTTTATATCATTAACTATAGAATAAAAGTATTTACATAATTATTATAATACAATATTTAAATAATTATTAAATTTATGGCATTTTGCAGACCTACTTATCCACTTATAACTGAGCAGTTGAGAGTTAAGGGCCTTGCTCAAGGGCCCAGCAGTGTAAACTTGGAGATGCTGAGTTTTGAACTCATGACTTTTCGATAAATTCAACATCTTAACCACTGAGCTACCATACATTTTTTGTTGTAGTGCAACAGAAACAAAACACCTCAGGACAAGTTACATAATAATCACATAAATATAACTACTACTACATCATCATCATAATTTACATTCACATCTGTGGCATTTAGCAGACGCCCTTATCCAGAGCGACGTACCAAAAGTGCTTTGAGTCTCTAGCAATTAATAAATCTACACTGGTACGCCAGAATACAAACTGTCAAATAAGTCAGGCTATAACTCTTGATTTTTTTACAAAGAAAACTTAGAAAGTGATAATTTAAGTGTTTTAGGAAGAGGTAGGTCTTTAACCATCGCTTAAAGATAGCCAGGGTCTTCGTTGGGGAAGTCTAGGGGAAGTTGGGGAAGTCGTTGGGGAAGTCTAGGGGAAGTTCATTCCACCACCTCGGTGCCAGAACAGAGAAGAGCCTTGAAGTATACCTACCTCTTACCCTGAGAGAAGGTGGTACTGGTCAAGCAGTGCTGGAGGATCTCAGACAGCATGGTGCAGTGTGGGGTGTGATGAGGTCTCTGAGGTAAGATGGTGCTGGTCCATTATGGGCCTTGTAGGCAAGCATCTTGGGCAGATTGAACACAAGTCATTTTGGATTATAATAATCATAATAATCATAATAATAAAAAAACAGGTAATAACACCGTTGGCTGCATTGCTGAAAGTTCTTTTTTATGCTTTTTCAGTAGTAAGCATATTTTTAAGAGCAAGAAACTAAATTTAGTGGGTTTTTCAAACTGTTTTTGAAAGTTGCAGGATGCTCCACACCACAAACAAGATCCTGCTTCCTTGACAAAAAAAAGTTGAGGAAATAAAACAACAGCAAAAGAGGCGATCAGACAAGCTTGACGTGTTCCTTCCTCCGACAGCAATCCTTCTCTGGACGAAATAGCAGCAGATTTATTGCTTTTTTTTTGGCTTTTGCCTATTAGGTTCATGGATTTAAGGTCTAGATGCTTAGAAGCCAGCCACAGAGAGATAATAGTGATACACCAGACTTTTCTGCAATGGGAAACCCTGCAGGCACAGTGTGACCTGTTGCAAAAAAAGAGAGAAGAGAAAAAAATCTTCTTCTTTTCTATGTTCCCTCAATAATTCATCACTTCTGGCATAATCAGTGTGTGGTAGCCAGGTCGAGCAGCCATCAGCAAAAGCAGCAGTTCTGACAGCATTCAGCTAGGCTCAGTTTGCAAAGCTGCTTGCTTGTTTCAGTTCAGTCAGTGGGTTTGAACATGTTTGTTTATCCTCCGCAAGGTTTATGGGATTGGGACATTTCTTTCGGTTTGCGTCCCATGTGACATTTGGAACAGTAACAATTCTACCGCTCATATTTATTATTAATCAATAAATTATCTATAAATTATTACTATTTTAATTTCTTAATATCTGTTTCCAATGTTCTGTACAACATTGTAGAGATTGGTAAGAAGAAAAACAAGTAGAAGAAAAAAGAGGAGGTATAGAAGTAGAAGGAGGAGAAAGAAAGATTAAAAAGAAGAGAAGGAAGAAAAAGACGAGGGTGAGAAAGAAGAGAATGAAGAGGAGAAGGAAGAAGGAATATAAAGAAATAAAGAAGAAGATGAAGAAGGAAACAAAATTAGAAGGCGATACTATAAAAAAAGAAAAGAAAGAAGATGAAAAGAAGAAGAAAAAGATCATAAAGGGGCAGAGAAAGAAGAAAAAGAAAAGGTTCAAGAAACGGAGAAAAGGAAGAGGAGGAAGAAGAAGAAAAAAAGAAAGATTTTAAAAAAGATGTAGTTTAAATAAAAACAAAAAAAGGTAAAAAGGAAAAAGAAAAAAACAGGAGGCTTTTCAGATGCAGTGGGTTTTGTTTAGTGATATGGGACTGATGTTTATTGCCTTATTAAATTCAATAGAGGGAAAGAATAAACTGTGGTAAGGGACTGCTTTTAAAAGAGTACTAATCTGTTACATAAACTTTACCACAACACATACTAACAAAAACCAATAAGAATTTAGTTGCACTGGCAAATTACTGTGGCATGAAAAGCTCTCGGGAAGCAGATTTTTGTCAGGAACTGTTAACTTTTAAAGTTAGGTAGAGCATTTCAGCTGTAAGACCTAAAATTTCAGCTGGGTGGGGCGGGGAGGGGCGAGGAGGGGCGAACCAGACATAGTCTCAGATAAATGTTTGTAAGAATCTAATTTTTCATGATATCTCCATTCTATTTAAATTATAAACTAATGAGACATGTGGCTTTTAACCCATTACTTTTCTAGACTCCAGGACTGATTTCATGTATTTAAATGTTATGAAAATAAATTCAGTTCAGGTTTGTTTTTTCACTGAACTTCATCATCTATAACTTTCTATAACTTTTATAAATCTTTTTGAGCAATATCAACTTTGAATAATAAACAGTAAAGCTCAAAGTGTCTTCTTTTTCAATTTGATAGATATATATATATATATATATATAGTATGTAGCCCACTTTTATCAGGAACTGTTAACACTTAAAGTTAGGTAGGGCATTTTCAGCTGTGAGTCCCAGTATCTGTGGTGAAGGCCAACGGGTAAATGAACATGGCATAGAAGGAGCATCTTTACTCAGTTGTAAGTGTGTTGAATTAAGATGTTTTGCTTCATTTCTTATTTCTTTGTACAGTAGTAAGAAAAAAGTATGAAAGAAAGAAATCGTATGTTCATGTAAACTTTGCATTTGTTTATAGAGGATCTTGGTTATGAAATTCAGTAGAATGTGGAAAGATTTCTGTATATCGCTCTTTGATCAATGATGTTTTTATTATTTTTGCTGTTAACATGGGGCTGTCACATGCACTGATATACACTAGCGTTTTGTATTGGGAAAAAAAAGCATATCTCTGATACGCTTCCCTGATTCAGCTGACAGAAAGAGAGAGAGAGAGAGAGAGAGAGAGAGAGAGAGAGAGAGAGAGAGAGAGAGCGCTGAAACAGAAACTCTTCAAATCCGACCATATGCCGAGGCCCTGAGATGTACTCTTCCCCTGCTCAATCAGATTTCTTAGTAGATGTTTGATAATACCATGGAAAGATTCGGCGCCACCTTCCCTTCCTGTCCACTGTTCCATGTGTCTGATTTTAGAATATGTTAAAGACAAATCTGTAATATCACAGTCTATGTGTGTTCCAGTTTTCAGGGCTATTTATAGCTATTTTAAAATATATTTAAAATTATAACATACATGTATAGCGGCAACCTATAACTGCTGAGTGGCGAAGTACCAGGAAGAAGCGTTGAAGCCGCGTTCCACTTGTTCTTTGATCCGATTTATTGACGAGACGTTCATGTTGTACAGACAGACGAAAAAACACAAAGTCATAAACAGAAAAGCATACGATGATGCAAAACCTTAAAGACACACTTGTTGATTGATTATGCTGAAGTCCATGTAAAGCCACTTTAAAATAGACCAATGAAGTTTACGGTCAACAGAAAGTAGGCCTTCCCGCTTACTTCCCCCCTTTCCCATACACACTACCAAACAGGAAATGGGGTGAGATACTTATGCAGTTGAACCCAGTGAAAGACCATGACCTGGAAATGCATGCCCAAAAAATACAAAATAAAAGTCAAGCATATAGTGCACTCACAATACATATAACACCATGTTGCACTTGTTCTCTACACACTGGAAGTGATGTTTTGGGATTGTGTCAGTTTAGACCATTTGTTTTTCATGGCACCATCATAGTTGGTTTATTTTCCCCTAACTTTCTCCAACTGTATTAAAGATTTCTTTTACTAAATTCATCGTCAAATTGACATAACATCTAAGCAAAATGAAATATTTTGCCTATGTAAAATCATTTTATGACACATTATAACACTTCCATGGTGAACGTTTAGATAATAACAGTGATTACAGTTCTGGATTACAGTGTACTCACCTGAAAATGATTTGTACGCCAATTTAATGAGGCCTTAATGCTATGACAAGGTGGAAATCCATATTTAAATGTAAATAAATGTGTGATATGGAGCTTATTGCACAGACTTTCCTTCTCTGCTATTGAAGCAGGTGTTCTCTCAAATGTGGACCCACTGTGTAATATGCAATCAAGTTGTTCCCATCAGACATGAATGGAAAAAAAAAAAAAGAATGGAAGAAAAAAATGTGAACAAACAGTAACATACATAATACATTAATGAGACATCTTGTCAAATGGTCCATGGAAAATAAAATGTTGCATATTCGTGTCTATTAAAATCCCATGCAGAATTAATGGCTTGTGTACTAATGGACTAAAAAATCGCATATTTATAAAGTCTAACATATAAGATGTTAGGTTTAACATATAGCTTTACATAGAATTGAGGACATGTATCAAAAAGCACCCTTTTACACTCCCAGAACTTTGAAACTCCAAGAAATTAAAGTTTTTACAACCCCTAGAGTGTTAAATAGTACAGGTGAAAAATGTCATGCTTGTAGAGTTTTGTTGGATCTGTTTTATTTTTTCTTCACCACATGATGCACCTTTTCAAACTATAGATCAAGGTTACAGAACCTTTATACTTTATAAAATATAAGAAAACAATAGAAAGTTAGCAATTACATTAGATAACTGGTTATGATGAATAGGCCTTTATTTGGTTTAAATTATTTACATTTTATTTTATAGTTGAAGTAAGAAAATGGGGGGAGTGGTGGCTCCAGCGGTTAAGGCGCTGGGTTGCCGATCGGAAGGTCTGGGGTTCAAGCCCCGGTATCGCCAAGCTGCCACTCTTGGGCCCTTGAGCAAGGCCCTTAACCCTCTATGCTCCGGGGGTCCCTTACGAGGGAAATATCAAGGTCCGTGACGTCGGAGTGACGTGGGGCCGCCTTCCCGTGGGATCACCACCTGCAGGAGGGACCGTAAGGGACGGTGCTGTGAGGATTGGGCAGCAGTCGAAGGCGGGGGCCTGCTTAGACTGCTGCCCCGCGACCCGAATTACGGATAAGCGGGAGAGAATGAATCGATGAATGAATAAATGAAAGTAAGAAAATGTAGCATTGATTGCCCATAAATAGCTCACACACATTCATCACCAAGCTACTGTAGCTTTAATGCACTTATTACCAGTTATTGAAAAATTAATAAAATGTAACGCTGAATCACAGACTGCTGCTAATAAGAATACAACTACTGTAACTGTCGTCCGAAATTATAATTTTCGTTCCATTTTCAATTTGGTATGATTTGGTCAGTTGCATTTGACGGTGGTGATTCCAGCGTTTCTGCTTGCTTTTCTCCTCCACAGTCCATTATTCGTTAATGGATGGCCAGGACGACTCCTCTGTTGCGATGCTCTTGTCTGTAAACTTACACTTCAGCGTCACAGACTCATTACACTGCTCTCTTGCAGACAGGCCTATAAAAGATGGGAGCCTGTAAAATTGATTAGCCTGTCAGGCGTTCTTATGGCCAGATCCATGAAGCTCTAATGGCACTAATGCCAGGCTGCATGTGGAGAGATGGGGAGCCGTAGGGGTTTGTGGCTGGAAATTTATTACTGCTGGGCGGTAATTGCAAAATAACATCAGCAGTAAAGGCCTGTGGAAAAAAAAAGGGTTGCTCAAAAACGTCATATTGCATTTCAAAGGGTTTCCTTAGATGATAAGATTATCACTCCAGATATTAATACATGGACAATGCTGAACTGTATTATATAAAACCTGTTGCATGTAGTTGTTTGCTAATGTTACTTTGATGCAGTAATACAATGGCTTAAGAAGTTCTAACGAGTTCTAACGGGGGGGGGGGGGGGGGGACCAACAGCGCTTCAATTCATCCCAATAGGATTGATGTCAGAGCTTTATACAGTAGCAGTCTATTCAAAACCTTCCCCTCCAACCCATATTTTGATAGAGCTGGCTTAGTGCACACAGCATTGTCTAGTGGAACATTAGGGTCTTCCAGTTCATGTGAAGGGAAAATTGAATGCTACCACATCCAAATCACATCCTGCAAAACTTTGTGCCTCTAACTTTAATAATTCTAAACTATTATGACCTATCACACTCATCCTCTCTTTCAATTATTTGTTTAACTTACTTAACTTTATATTAAACATGACTAGTGGGTTTCAGTGCACAGTTTAGATTAAAAAGCTTGGTAGCAAACTTGCTTTCTGATTACAAAAAACACTATAGCTTATAGCTAGCCAGCTCTTGATAGACGGCTACTGGTAAACCTAGCTACTGGTTCTAATCTACACTTAATTTGTTGTTTGGGAAGTTGGATACTAATAATGACAGTGGGGCCATTAGGGCCAGCAAAACCTTCTCTGTTGGCCTAAGAATCACTTACTAAGATGTTAATATATATTTGTCCATTTATATAGCCCCATGTGTATTATTGATACTTACTGTTCCAGTTCAGACTGGAAACACCCCACAAGAGCTGCAGTTTTGAAGAAGCTCTGACCCAGTCGTCTAGCCATCACAAGTTGTTAAACTTTCCCCAGTTTTTCCTGCTCCTAACACACAAACTTTGAGGGCAAAATGTTTACTTGCTGCCTAATATATCCCACCCACTAACAGGTGCTATGATGAAGAGATAATCAGTTATTATGTTTTAAGGTCATAAATGTTATGCCTGGTCAGTGTACACACACAATATATATATATATATATATATATATATATATATATATATATATATATATATATATATGTAAAACTTGTTTTTCTTCTTGTAGAATTTGCACGAAATGCACAGAAAACTCCTTTCTCATAAATTTGTATGCTTCGGCTAGGGATGATGTATCTGTGAAAGTAGTCCTGTTGAACTGTGTTCATTGGGTTTTTACTTTAGTAATGGCATTCATTCTTGCTGCTAGAGATACCTGTCTATAATGCAGCGCTTTTTGTATGATGGTTTCTATAGCCGTGGTATCATAATGGGATTGATTCAGGCAAGACACCACTGCAAGTGTGAAATGCACGACCCGCCACTGAGTGTTGACGTCATATATACACAATGGCGACTTCTTTGCCAAATGTTATAAGAGAATGTGTGATAATGTGTTCTCATGTTCAGTTTCTCTAACAAAATACCTGCATTTGAAGATGATTACTACATCCTACTTATGGTACATAACTAAGTGTTAATCAATTATGGATCAACTATGTGACCCAAGATCAGTAACATTTCTTTAACTCTTAAAAACATTTAGTAATTTGGCGATGCAAACTCAGGTGAACTAAATATTTTTTAATAAACACAATGCTAAGGTCAGGCCTATACATTTCTTTACCCTGTGGTAATATTGTATTTTTTTTATCATAGGACTTTCTTGATCCGAATTTTTATTGAATGTTCCTTATACTGTAACAAATGTGAGCCTAAGGCAGTAGAGCATACATCAGAAAGCCTTTTTATGATATAGGATTCATGGTAGGGGTAAGTCTGTGTCTGAGTAGAGGTCAAAATAATTGAAAAGAAGATATAACAGAAGGATTTTCTGTTACACGTATTAGCCTGACTGTCCTCAGACTACCAGAAACACAGCTTTGGATAACCTCCTTGCCTCTCAGCTGCTCAGCTCTATGCTTGAACTGAAAGTCACTTAGCATAAAACCATCTGCCAAAAGAAATACAAATGAGCATGACAAGAGTAACTAGGAAACCAAGTACTCTAAGCAAACTAGAATTAGAAGAACAGGACAAGACACACACACATTACTCTGTCTACACTGTAACATAGCAGTTTTGACAGTTAAGTTGGGTAATGAGATAGAATAAGACCAGTGATGAGGGAACGGGTGCAAACATTAATTATTGGGCATGTAATACTTATTAGAGAAGGGAGAGAAAGAAAAAACTGGCAGCATCGAAGAAGGAAGGGTGCAGGACCTAATGGACCATTGAGACTCTGTAGCTGACACTTTAGGTTTCATTGGTATCAATGCAATATAATGCCACATTAGAGGGGAATTCATAGACAGACAGACAGACAGACAGACAGACAGACAGACAGACAGACAGACAGACAGACAGACAGATAGATAGATAGATAGATAGATAGATAGATAGATAGATAGATAGATAGATAGATAGATAGATAGATAGATAGATAGATAGATGACAGATGGATAGATGGATAGATAAGCCTAGTGATGACTAGCAGAGAAGGTATCCTGGATAATTGAACCATTGTAAAGTGAGTAAAGTCAATGTGGGTTCAGTTAAAAAAAACTATAATTGCAAATGTACTGTAGGAAACATGTAATAAGACGGGAAAAATAGGGTCAAGCTCTTGCACAGGAACCAACAATCTATCTTGGTCCATCATCTTTTTCCAACCTTCCAATCACTAGCAAAGAAAACCCTTTTAACCACCACTCATCAGTTTCAGGTTCTTTTTAAGATTTCTTCAGATTTCTTCTCTTCCTTTCATTGTACACTTCAAGTGTGTCCTAAGGTCAGTCCCGTGATGGTGCTGGCTTTTTTAATTAGCTTCTCACATCAGACCATTGAATAAAAGAGAGTGCTTGCTGTTGCAGACAGATGAAATAAACCCTGAAGAAAGAGCTTGCTTTGAGCTTTTCTGTAGATGAGATCAGTGCATTCAGTCGGCTTCAGTACGCAGTATAACCTGTTCAATATAAACCTTAGGATGTATTGCAGCCTTTAAATTATATTTTACCATCATTTACATTTGCCATAACTCAGAATCAAATGTGACTTCAAAAAAACTACTTACTAACTTACTTAACCAGCAACTCTGAAAACATCTGACTAACTATGTGTAAAAGAAGCAATGGGTCATGCAGTTATCTTCAACTACGCATTTACAATTACGGCATTTAGCAGATGCTAAAAGCGATTAACAACTGAGCAGTTGAAGGTTAAGGGCCTTGCTCAAGGTCCCAGAAGTGGAACCTTGGTGATGCTGGTATTTGAACTTCTGGCCATCTGACCCAGCATCTAATGCTTAACCATTAAGTTATAACCTCCCTTTTTGAGCTTAACCACTAAACTACACACCTCCCACTACCACATAATCACACATCAAGTAGTCCAATTCTAAATCTAATCAAACATCCCAAATTTTATTAGATTCCAATCATAAAATTCACAGAATTTTTTTCTCATAGCTTACCCAGACTAACTATTAATCTTTACAAAAAAAAGTGTAATTTTTCATAAATTTACAGCCTTGCATTTATTTATAATTACATTCAGTTACATTCTGGCATTCTTAATGTTTCAGACAAATCAGTTACTGCATTTACTGACATTTTGAGAAGCTATAAACAAATTCTATTACCAGTCTGTATTTGTTCTGCCTTCACATATTTCGTTAATAAGATGCATAAATAAATAAATAAAACAGAGCAATGAAACACCACTATTCTAAAGACTTTCTAGTGGGTGGAAAACTTTTAAACATTCAAGAGACTTTTTCTCCCTATGTTAACATTTATACCATCCAAATCCATGTAAATATGTTAATAGAAACATAAAAGAACATTTACATAAACATGTTATTTAAATTACAGCCAGTAGAGTCAGATTTACTGTTATTGAATATTTCAGATTTAGATTTCCACAGATTTAAGAATTCAGCAGCAGTGTAGGAAATAGGGAGAGCTTTTCCAAGTATGTACTTAAAGTGTAAAGTGTTTTTTTTTTTATTTATTTATTTATTTTTTTTGCTATTGAATAAAAGGTTGGGAAAAAATGCACCAAAATCGTTCGGTCCTTTTTCTTGCTATATCAACATTTACACTATCCAAGGTTATGTTAATATTTTAATAGAAACATAAAAGCACATTTTATAAACTTGTCAATTGAATTACAGCCAATACAGACTACTGTTAGAGAATATTTCCACCAGCTTCTGTCTAATCAGATTTGAGAATTCAGCAGCATTGTGGTAAATAGTAAGAACCACTAAATCACTTTAAACATTTCACATTTCACCTGTACACCATTTTCAAGCCTTCATAGATTTTGCTGTGTACCTATAAAACTTTATTGTTGTTCAAGATTTGCAACTTAATTCATCTGACTGCCATCAACAGTCTGCTGGCTGGTATGATGATAGATATAATAATTCAAAAAGAGAAAAACATGTTAATGTTAATCCAATAGAGCCGTATTTTTCATCTATAAATTTGGTCTTTTCTAAACAAAGCTGAGGATCTGTAATGAGCTGAGAGCAATTTATTGAGCGCAGTCTGCCTACAGTCAGAAATGAGTCCTATTGAATTCTAATACAGCAGTGAGTCAGTCTTTTAAATGAATGCAGTGAAGCTGGAAACATGATGAGAAAAATATAATCAGAATGCTGTTTGCTGTATACTTAATATAAGGTATATCATTTACTGGCTATGAGAGGATATTAAATAGCTGGGAAAATATTGATCTCTTACCCAAAATGGACACAATTCTGATAATAATTTTTAAAATAAATATTTAAAATAAAATATGTGAACCGAGAGTTAAATATTGATTATTATTCATTTATTTTGACATATGATTGAAAAATTATTGATAGTGATTGAAAAATACCATTTTCTGGTCATTTTCTATGTACAAGATAAGCCAGATCAGTTACATGCTTCCCAAAGTAATCTATTAAAGTGCCAGTGTGCAAAATTTCTGTTGATGGTTGTCAAGTCAAGTCAAGTCAAGTTTATTTGTATAGCGCTTTTCACAACAGACATTGTCTCAAAGCAGCTTTACAGAAAACAACAGTGAAGGTGAATGGTGTGCGTTTGTCCCTGATGAGCAGCCGTGGCGACAGTGGCAAGGAAAAACTCCCTTGGATGATATGAGGAAGAAACCTTGAGAGGAACCAGACTCAAAGGGGAACCCATCCTCATTTGGGTGACATCAAGAGTTTGGTCATAAATCTTTCAACAATACAGAACAATTTGTGATCATCATAGATCCAGCATCAGCTTCTCCATGCCAGGGCCTTTAAACACTCGGCATCTACTTCTCCATGATCATCCATAGGTCCATAATCTTCACGAGGTGGGACGTGACTGGAGCTGGCCAAACCTCAGAATGCCTCGGGATGGGGAGAGAAAGAGAAGCAGTGGAGAGGAATTAGCGTAGCTGCTGTTCATGATATTAACAGCACAAGTTGATAATGTGCATGTAATCATATATTCTGGTTGTGGACAGTCGCTGTTAAATCAAATAGGATAAGAATAAAACTGACACAAAGTTCTGAGGTCTTGAAACATTTCTCTGGGTTATTGATCAGAAGGCCAGGGGTTCAAGCCCACATATCGCCAAGCTGCCACTTCTGGGGTTGTTGAGTAAGACCCTTTACCCTCTGTGCTGTGTGTATCATCTCTGAACCCAGCTTCCTAACATCACTGGGAAATGCAATGAAAGAATTTCACGTACATGTGACAAGTAATATGCCCCTGAACTTTTTATTTTACTCCTTTTCTAAATTCTTTCTATCTACATGTTGCATGTTTATCCATTTTAAATAATCTTTGAAAACCTTAATTCATTCTACCCATTGCCTTTTATTTTATTTAGCTGACGCAAAGCCAAAGTCACCTGCCGCTGTGCCTGAACCTTCTTTGGATGAATAGATACAGTCGGGTAATTAGCAGTGTCATTGTACATGTGTTTCTTCAAGGAGATCTGTTGTCTCATCTAGTCATTAGCCAGTCTTGCAAACTCTCTACATCCATCCCTTTCCCTTTTTCCCCCTCGCATCACACGCTGTTCCAGATGAAAGCAACAACGATCTGATTGCAATGTTAAGGCTCATGGAACTGACGTAACTAACGATTTGTGTCGAGCCCCCCCCGCAGTGCTTTCTGAGATCAGCCTACAGTTCTGTCTACGCCTTCTTTGGCCTCCACAAGCCTCCGAATGCCTGAAACTGATAATCATTCCATCAGGACGTGCCCAAAGTGCTCGACAGAGTGCATAATTGCATAATTAACCTGCAGCATTTGAAGGCTCATTGTCGGTGTCGTCGTTTTAACACATTATTTTCTCTCCCCTGGTGTAAAAGATAATAAGCAAAGATGGTTTTTACTTAAGTTAGCCGTGTGCGAGCTTGACTGATTCTGAGAAAACAACCAGCTTCCTCAAAGTAAGCCGAATAAATAATCTCTGGTGATTTAAGGATGTTCAGAAACCAGCTGAGTGTGACCGTTAGATATGAGAGTTTAGTGACACATTCTATTAGTTTGGTGACTGATGTGTAAAATAACCATTTATTATTAAAAGTGGCAAAAAATAACGAGATATGTCTGCATGCTCCTACAGTGTATTTTTTGTACATGGCTCTCTACCAAAACTGAGCAATACTGGGCATACTTTACCCCAGTCAGGTGGCTGTAGTTAGAAGTTATGTTGGCCTTAAATCTGGCAAACAACAAACAAATCTATAAAAAAAAATAGTTTGGCTTATACATAGTCAAGGACAGACAGTAGGCCAGGTGATTCACAAACAGGATATGAGAGGTGATGTAAAAACACACAAATACAGGAAAAACTGACCGGATGAAAAACAATGGGTGAGAATACTAATACGAAGACTTTACGACACCTGACTTTTCCCAAACTGTTACCACAAAGTTCGAGGCACACATACCAAAGGATGTCTCTGGATGTAATAGCATTACATTTTCTCTTCATTTGAACTAGGAGACCCAAACCTGTTCCAGCATGAAAGTGCCTCGTGCACAAAGTGAGCTACATTAACATATGGTTTTAATGGGTTTGAGTGGAAGATCCTGAATGGCCTGCTATAAAGCTCTGAACTCAATCCTATTGAACACCTTTGGGATGAATTGAAACTCATTGCACCCCAGACCCCCTCACCTCACCTGCATCAGTAACTGACTTTACTAACACTCTTGATGCTAAATGAGCAAAATCTCCCCAATTATACTCCAATATCTAGTGGAACATCTTCCTAGAAGAGTGGAGGTTACTATAACAACAAATGTGGAATTTGATGTTTAGTAGGCATATATGAATCTTATGGTAAGGTGTCTACAAACCTTTATTGTAAAGTGTCTACAAACCCAGAGTTAAACAAATACTTCACAAAAGGGGAGGTGTGTGTACATCAAAAACTTCACATTTATGGCATTTGACAAACACCCTTAAGCAAGCGACTCAAAGCGATTTATCTTATTCATATAACTGGGCAGTTATGTATTGAAGGCCTTGCTCAGGGGCTCAAGAGTGACAGTTTGGTGTGGCTGGGCTTTGATCTCACAACTTTCAGATCCCAGGTCCAATGCCTTAATCACTAACCTACCCTACAACTTAACAGTGCTGTCGTATAAAGATTTGATACAGTTGAAATTTCTATTGTGGGACCAGGTTTCAGGAGGGATTTTCAGATCAGACTGCGACCTCCTTCTGACAGGAAGTGAAGACACGCCTTCTTTGTGGAGATTGACATGCACAAAAAACACCTTTTACTGGAACTGACAAATTATAGAAAGTCCATGACTCTCCACTTGTCTTTGTTGCCACTATTGGGCAAAGATGCTCCACCTCCTTTATTAAGACTAATAATACAGAAGACCTGGTCTCGCTCTGACTAAGACCATGCCTCAGCAAATACTCCCACACATTTATCGAGATATCTTTTTCCATAACTTGATCCTGTATGTTGTTCCAGATTTGCATCTGTATGTTAAACATGATGATTTCAGCTGTGTATTTTTTCATTTTATGGCTTCTGACAAGAAAATAATTACTCAATTCCAGTAAAACTCACAATATTGAACAACCCTATGGAATGATTCACTGTTGAAGCCACTTGTCCTTTTCAAAGGACTGTGTGTGTAATTGTGTATCGGCTTCCTTTCCTCCCTGCATGTGAAAGTCCTTCATCATCCGCAATCGAGGAGACTATTCATGGAAAGCCTTGGCATTGACCGGTGTCTGGCGGTCATTTGCCCTGCTTTTGCCATTTGGCCCTGAAGTTCATCTCCTGAAAACAGACCCAACACTCCCCCCCCCCCCCCCCCCCCCAATCCTTTTAATTTTTCTCTCTTTCCTTTAGAGCTCTGGCTCAGACACTCTGTGCCAAGGTCAGTGTGCTGTTGTCATAAAAAAAAAAAAAAAAAAGCCCTGACATCAGACGTAGCAAAGGATTTAATGGCACAGCCAACACGGGGAATGAGTGGCTCTATAATCCAAAGACAGACAGTCTAGTATTTGTCACAAATAAATGAATGGTCCCAGGATGTGAAACGGATTATTAATCTTGTGACATTTTGCAAGAAGGAACCCTTGAGTCATACCTCCGCTGCTGATGTTCCCCTGCTCGGTGTCGTTTGCTCACTTGAAAAATAGATAGCAGGTAGCATTAGTATAATGCAGCAAACATCTGACGCAAAGGCATAATTCATTTTTTTAGGATATTGCACTGTGTGGAATGAAACAACAGCACTGATAAATGGGAAATTGGGTATAACGGGAGTTGGTTGTGTATTTAGTGCAAAGCGAAGAGTATGATATCTACTTTTTGTGCATGAAACAGAGTGTGGCTGAAATTTGATGGACAGATTGTGATGGATGACATTTGTGCATCTGACAGTCTGGAAAAAAACTTTTATATGTTTAAACCATTCACAGTTTTCTGCTACTATACACGATCATATGATTCTTATTTGCATATATCCCAAAAGGTGAAGCTCTTTGATGATAAAGAAGAAATGATTGTTTCAGATCGCTAAAAAGCTACTCTGCCTACCTTTATATTTAGAAAATAATCTATTTATATAAAAAATACTGACCGATTTATCATAATGATGGAGAATCATATGTTAATAATAGCAAATGGGCCTCTCTTAATTCATCATTTAATCTCATCACCTGATTTAAACATAATAAATGGCATTTAAACAGGCTTATATTGATCTTTTTACTTAACTAATTACCACTGGGGAAGTTATCAGTTATTAATTCAGTTCTTGACTTTTACTGTTTGTGCTTTTCTGTGTTCCGATGATGACATGGTGCTGCAGGAACATTGTGGACATTTTGATAACTGGTATCTGCTCACAACCTGGATGAGGCTTAAGTCCATTATATTGTGGCATCCAGGGCCTCAATTAAAGCTTGACATTCATTCATTCATTCATTCATTCATTCATTCATTCATTGAACGAAGAGGATTGAGATATCTCAATGCAGAATGCAGCATTGCTACTACTAATGGGTCCATCCCACCATGCAAACATACTTCCTAATCCATTAGTTCATCAATGCCTGTTCAGTAAACCACTGAAACAGGGGTCAAACATCCAATTCAGTTTTTCTTCTGCAACACATTAAATTTGAAAAGAGATCATTTCTGTAACCCACAGACTAATATTTACGCTTATTTACTTTCCCTTATTTTAATAACATTTGGAGTTTATTGATAGCGCTTTCTCAAGGGAATCCTAAACCTCCCATTTAGTTTCAGCTTTGTGAAACGCTTTGTCTTGGTGCTTTGTCTTTGTCATTCCTGACACCTCTTAGCTCCCAAACAAGCTGTTTGAATTGTGTAGGAATCTTGTTTTCGAGCAGGCTATGCATGTCTTCCCTCAGGAGCTCTTCCACTAGTGAACTTAATTTGCTTCATGCACAGCCTCCCTCTTTACCTCCTTTTCATTTTTAACACCAGAGACGCTCGTTCTTACTTTTCGACTGATGCAATTCTCTGCTCGTTCGTGGCTGCCGAATTTAAACGTCTGCTGTTTGCAACAAATGTCGGTGTTAAGAAACACAACAAAGAGAAAGAAGAAAAAAAGAACAGTTTGAGATGTGCCTCACGATTTGGTTAGCAAATTGGTGAACCTGCATGACTTTGTTTATTTCGCCTTGAGTCAGCTTGCGTGCCTTAGTTTATTTTCAAATGTTCTCACACATCTTCTGCTTTTTTTTTTTTTTTATTACTTTTACTACTTTATTTTTTTACACATTTTTTTTTTTTTTACTCCTGTGGTTTTACAAGTTTTCCAGTCGTGTACAGTTTATTTTCCACATTACCTCAGGGCTCTATATTACTTCTATATGGCTTTTATTGCAAAAGTATAACTACATTTAACGTTTGTGGACAGCAACCAAGATTTATATGCACTTTTCCACTCTTTTTGGGAAGATCTTCTAGTAGATTTAAGTGTGCTTGTAGAGATTTGTGCTCATTCGACCACAAAGATGTTAGCAAAGTCAGGTATTGATGCAGGGGGGAGGAGGCCTGGGGTGCAGTCAATGTTCCAGTTCATCCCTAAGGTGTTTAATAGGGTTGAGGTCAAAGCTCTTTAGCAAGCTACATACAATTATCCACTTTAAACCACGTAAAGGAACTTTTTTTTGTGTACAGGAGCATCATCCTGCTGGAACAGGTTTGGGTCTCCTCGTTCAAGTAAAGGGAAAATTGAATTCCACCACATCCAAACAGCATCTTATGCAATTGTATGCCTCCAGCTTTGTGATAACAGTTTGCAGAAGCATCACACATCACACTAGAAAAGTGGAATTAAGGTGAGGCAGCTTGAATTCTAGACTGCACAGACAATATGGTAGCTAAGGATTGATTTTGTGATCTTTCATTTTGAACTGTAAACAGCCTTCTCCTGTAACAACCTTATAAACCTTGGACATGTGATATCAACAATTTCTATTTAAAATTATTAAAATTTGACATCAATGTTCTTTTCTTTTTATTTTTTCTGATGTTCCAGTTAGGGGTCACCACAGCAGATAATCCATCCCCATACTACCCTGTCGTCTACATCTGCTTCTTTAAAATTAACCACCTGCATGTCTTCCTTCACCACATCCATAAATCTATTTCTTAGCCTTCCTCTTTTCCTCCTGCCTCACAATTCTTCTTCCAATATGCCCCATGTCCAGTCTCAGTATCTCACAAACGTGAGTACACACATTTTTTAGCATGTTTTCTCAAGGAAAAGAACGATTTGAATATTAATTATAATTTGAATTAATTATTATAATTAATTATAATTTTTTGCCTTACATCGTAAATGTGCTTTTGGACATTACTGGACAGTGCTTGCATACATACTAAAACATACATACTTGTTTAATCCAGCGTTCACTTCAACACTTTCACATTCCTCACTCTTCATAGTTAAAATCATTGTCACACAAAACATATCCATCCAGACTAGATTTCAAAATTCACTATAATCAATCACATTTAGCAGTAATTATTCAGGTTGAGTACTGTGTATCCGAGCAGTCTTGGCCACACTGTATTTTAGTATACATATGTGGTTCTTCTGCAACCTGTTACCACAAACTTGGTGCAACACGATTGTCTCTTGATATGGTAGCAATACATGTTCCCCTAATTTTAACGAGGAGACCCAAACTTTTCTGACAATATATATATATATATATATATATATATATATATAGTGGAAGATCTTGAGTGTCCTGCTTTAGAGCTCTGACCTCAACCTTACTGAACACCATGGAACACCCTACAGCAGTACCTGACTTTACAAACATCCTTGTGGCTGAGTGAGCACAAATCTTCACAAGCAGACTCCAAAAGCTAGTGGAACATCTTCCTAGAAAAGTGCAGGTTATTATAGCAGCAAATTTGAAAAGAATGTGAAACTAAATGTTCCACTAGAAAAGCACATAGAAATCATATAGTCAGGTATCCAAAAACTTATGTCCATATATTGTTTGGGATGAGCTGATAAATGTACCACAATCTTATTGATAAGACTGACAATCTAACTTTATTTTGAACTACTGTACATCAAATTATGTCTGTTATTAGGTTTTTAGATCTTTTTTCTTTTCTCTAATGATTAGTGGATTGGATTTGCTAAAAGGCAAGATCCTCAATGGCTAAAGTGAACATGGAATGATTATTTTCTCCACTATGAATGTAGCACTGTGACAAAGCAATTCCACATAATGACTTTTCCATGCTGATATGCTTGCCTACCCTGCCCTTCTCATCAAGTTTAATAAGCAAGTTCTGAGTTACAGCAGTATCCATTAAGATGTCATGTAAAGTGCACTGGAAGTTGACACTGTTGCGTAATCTAATTCTAACAAATACAAGTAACAAAAATGTTGTACTCGACAGTGCAGAGATTAATTGCTAATTGGTTGTCTACTGCGTTTCAGAGGATGTAGGGATTTATTACACAAGTATTTTACAGTGCCACTGAATGTTTGCTCAGAAGTGGTCGATTTCCTGTTATAGCAACTCTGACAGTTGTGCTGACTGTAATTCAAGACCTATAAATGTTCTTGCTTTTATGTATTACACACAAATGTATAACCATTGAAATGGTGATATGTTTTTTTGTTTTTTTCCATTTATGGATGTAGTCTCCAGTTCAGTGGTTTGTAACATTAGCAAAGTCCTCAGGACAGATCAATTGGAGCTTTCTGGTTTTCTCAGTAATATGGCATGCAATTGTTTTTTGCTTCACTTAAGAAAGTTTTTTTGGATGTCTCATAGGATTAAATGGATTAACTGTGTGCCATTTTTTTTTTATGTTATTTATTTATTACTTAACAAAATGTAATTAATGGTGGTTAATTGTAGTGGTATAAGAAAACATTAAGGTATATAATCAAAAAAGTAACCTAAATTAAAAGTATCAAAAATAACTTATAAATGTAATTTTTTTTGTTGCTATTTTTAATCAGCTAATATTCATTCAATATTGAGCTTGTGTTTAAAATTTACATTACAAAAATATCTTTTTTAATTATGATACAGTATTATTTAATTGATACAGTCTACCTCTAAGATACCTCTAAGCATTGAGTGTTGCTTTTCATATGAACAAACGTTTAGTGAAAAACGCATTTCTACTTGTTATTCCTGTCATCGTTTTACACTATTGTAAGTAATTTAAACAGCTGTGAAGAAAGGAATGCCATCATGTAACTTAACCCACCCACACACTTCTGAATAGGCAGAAAAGTAAAAGTTTTGTAGCAATGTCTGCTTTGTATGAAGGGCCATTTTTAGCAACAACAAAAATCATGTTATTAGAAGAACTGTAGAATTCCAGTAAACAGTCTAAACTTTTTGTCTAAAGAAATTTGTCAGCATGTTCACCTGTATTTATAATAAGCATGTATATATATATATATATATATATATATATATATATATATATATATATATATATATATATATATATATATATATCAGTGCCTTGCGAAAGTATTCGGCCCCCTTAAACTTTGCGACCTTTTGCCACATTTCAGGCTTCAAACATAAAGATATAAAACTGTAATTTTTTGTGAAGAATCAACAACAAGTGGGACACAATCATGAAGTGGAACGAAATTTATTGGATATCTCAAACTTTTTTAACAAATAAAAAACTGAAAAATTGGGCGTGCAAAATTATTCAGCCCCCTTTAAGTTAATACTTTGTAGCGCCACCTTTTGCTGCGATTACAGCTGTAAGTCGCTTGGGGTATGTCTCTATCAGTTTTGCACATCGAGAGACTGAAATTTTTGCCCATTCCTCCTTGCAAAACAGCTCGAGCTCAGTGAGGTTGGATGGAGAGCATTTGTGAACAGCAGTTTTCAGTTCTTTCCACAGATTTTTGATTGGATTCAGGTCTGGACTTTGACTTGGCCATTCTAACACCTGGATATGTTTTTTTGTGAACCATTCCATTGTAGATTTTGCTTTATGTTTTGGATCATTGTCTTGTTGGAAGACAAATCCAACGTCCCAGTCTCAGGTCTTTTGCAGACTCCATCAGGTTTTCTTCCAGAATGGTCCTGTATTTGGCTCCATCCATCTTCCCATCAATTTTAACCATCTTCCCTGTCCCTGCTGAAGAAAAGCAGGCCCAAACCATGATGCTGCCACCACCATGTTTGACAGTGGGGATGGTGTGTTCAGGGTGATGAGCTGTGTTGCTTTTACGCCAAACATAACGTTTTGCATTGTTGCTAAAAAGTTTGATTTTGGTTTCATCTGACCAGAGCACTTTCTTCCACATGTTTGGTGTGTCTCCCAGGTGTCTTGTGGCAAACTTTAAACAACACTTTTTATGGATATCTTTAAGTAATGGCTTTCTTCTTGCCACTCTTCCATAAAGGCCAGATTTGTGCAGTATACTGTACGACTGATTGTTGTTCTATGGACAGAGTCTCCCACCTCAGCTGTAGATCTCTGCAGTTCATCTAGAGTGATCATGGGCCTCTTGGCTGCATCTCTGATCAGTCTTCTCCTTGTATGAGCTGAAAGTTTAGAGGGACGGCCAGGTCTTGGTAGATTAGCAGTGGTCTGATACTCCTTCCATTTCAATATTATCGCTTGCACAGTGCTCCTTGGGATGTTTAAAGCTTGGGAAATTTTTTTGTATCTAAATACGGCTTTAAACTTCTCCACAACAGTATCTCGGACCTGCCTGGTGTGTTCCTTGTTCCTTATGATGCTCTCTGCGCTTTAAACGGACCTCTGAGACTATCACAGTGCAGGTGCATTTATACGGAGACTTGATTACACACAGGTGGATTCTATTTATCATCATTAGTCATTTAGGTCAACATTGGATCATTCAGAGATCCTCACTGAACTTCTGGACAGAGTTTGCTGCACTGAAAGTAAAGGGGGCTGAATAATTTTGCACGCCCAATTTTTCAGTTTTTTATTTGTTAAAAAAGTTTGAGATATCCAATAAGTTTCGTTCCACTTCATGATTGTGTCCCACTTGTTGTTGATTCTTCACAAAAAATTACAGTTTTATATCTTTATGTTTGAAGCCTGAAATGTGGCAAAAGGTCGCAAAGTTCAAGGGGGCCGAATACTTTCGCAAGGCACTGTGTATATATATATATATAATAAGGCCCAGTCAGTTATTTGGGTTCACAATGGTTTGTATGGAAATGACCTGTTTTTAGGTGGTGTTTTAAGAATTAGCATAATTTTGGTAAAGTGCTTGCCTTAATGGTTTTAAAAACAAAGAAACAAAAAGCAGGGATAGAAAATTAGGACTTTGAATTATATTAAAGAAATTAAATACATAGCCTTCCACCCAAAATCCCAACCCCCCTCTTGTCTGAAGTAATATGATGTAACATAAGCAAAATTGAAAACTGAAAAACTTATATATGTATTAAAACGTATGTATGTAAAAATCTTACATATTAGATAGTAAAGAAAAATCGAAGCCATAAAATCACAATATTTTTTGTTTTGTATAATTTAGTAGCCTTCTTCACCATCTCTTATCATTGTACTGTACCACAACCACTATGACAGCCCATTTGAGTACTTTTGTATAAAGCTGTGTTATATGCATGCGTTTTTATGTAGTCTCCTAAGCATTTGCTTCTACCTCGTACTGCATATTGTTTTGCATATTCTTGTGCGAGCTATCGTAATGGCTTTTAATGTGTTTGAATTTGAAGTCCGACATGAGAAACAGTATATGATCTACATGCAGAACATCCTGCCGTTTTAATTACATCCTTGAAACAGTGACTTAGTTTCAGCAGCCATCGAGCTTTTTCAAGCCTGACAAGTCAAGGCCCATATCTCAGGGCTGACCTTGTACGTTTTGACATGGCATGTGTAATTTTAGGATTTAGTGACACAGGAACAGAACGGTATTTCAACCCATTGCACCAGGCCCATGAATGGCCATAGATTAACCTAAAAATGATTGCCTAGATCAATGTTTTGTCATGGATAATGTAGATAAATTTGGCTTGTTCATCCTTGGGAAGCTGTCAGTGGGCGAGGTGCAGAGTGCAGTAATAACTTGGCTATATATATAATGCCTGGTTCCTTCTGTATCAGTGACACCCTGAAGTACCTTCCATAAAGGTACTGTATGGAAAATCCAAATAACATATCTGATTTTAAGCAAGCCGATGCCATTAGATATTATGTCATACGTCAAAATGGGGGACCAAGTATAAATGGGGGACCAAGTATAAATGCAGAATCAGTTGTGGTAGTCATCATCACGTTCATTAACTTTATAAAATATCAGTTTGGTTTGAAAAAAAATGGTGAATCTGATGAAGTCAGTAATTTTGATTAATATCAACTTTGTCCAATTACCTACCAGAAGAACACAGCTAAAAAAAAATTACCGTAGAGAGCTTAACTTAAATAGGAATTGCAAATCAATATAAAGTTCTTTTAAATCATAATTTTTATCCTATCATGAAACATTCCACTTTGCACTTCCAGGATGACTGTGGCTCCATTTACAGGGCTAAAGGACTGAATCGTTTGATCACTAAATGCAAATGAGGTACATCAATCAACAATAACATATATAACATAACCACTAAGAGGTAAAAAAAACCGAAAAAAACCCAACAACATTGATTATCTTTGTTACAGTCGCACATGCTAAGTGGTATTGTATATGAGGTAGCAAGTGGATAGTCACTTCAGGGAAAAATGGGTAAGCATAATGATCTGAGTAACTGAGGATGCACAATTGGAAGATGGCAAGCCAACGAAGCCAGTGTGATGCTTTTGGCAGTGTTTAACCGGGAAATCCATTCATGGCAACAGTATTCCTCAATGCAGCAGCCTTTATTAGCAGGATAACATGCCCTGACACAAAATGACAAAGAGTGTTGGCCTACAAATTCTCCAGATCTCTGGGATATGCTCAATAAACAAGACTGATCAATGGATTTCCCACTTCCAAGTCTTGCCAGATGTCACAGCACACCTGCCAGGGTCTTGAATTTGGAGTCTATGTCTCAGCAGGTCTGTTTTGGAGGCACTAAAGGGACCTACAGAATATTAGACAGGTTTAATGTCATGGATGATCAGTGTATATATATAAATATCTTGATTCAACCATCAGAAAAATTGAATTTCTTTATGTGTTGAAATAGCGCTGCTGAACGTCTCTTATTGGATGGAGATGCATCTGCGTTCTCTTCATTCCCATGTTTTCATTTGAGTGTGACGAGCTCTTTGCAATCCCGAAGCATAAATTACCTCCATAATAACGGGAAGCACTTCAGATTTCAAACATTTATTTCACTGAGTGCCTCTGATCACTTCCAAAGCCCGGCGATGGGAAGTCGATACATCAACAGCCTCTACATGGCCAATTAGGAGGCACTCCATAATTATATATTAAAACCTGCTTGTCTCTTTTCTATATGAGATTTCGAGATCTCATCTGAAAGCGGTAAAAGAATGAGTATGCGCTGGCAGATTGGATTCACATTACTGTGCAATGCTGCCCTCAGATCTGTGGTTATGCGAAATGGCCTGCTTTTATTAAGGGGAAAATGCAAATACAAGCGATTTTATGAGTCAGAATTACAGTATATTCCATTTCCATTCCATCAACTACTCTTCTTTGGTAGGATTATCCTGACAATCTGCGAATCGCTTTGCACAGAAGAGATAGCATTAACGGAGCAGCCGAGTCTGTCTCATTTAGATAAACAGTCAAATGGTGAGTTATCGTCTGTGGTCTTTTATGTGTGCGTCAATCTCTGAAATGCTTGAAGGAAGTACATTAGACCGTACCGTGTTCCCTATCACTTGATGACGGCCAGCAATAAATCAGGAAAAAAAGCAATGACACAAAGCACTTAAGCTAAGTTCTAAGATCTAATGATTATTGTCATAAGTTATTTTGAGTTTCTCGATCCCTCATGCCTTACTATTTTCCAGCAAAACTGTTTTGCTTGTTCTAAGTGCTTTATTGAATTAGGCCCATCTGTTACTTTTCCCAGAAGAGCGCGTGGCAGCAACCTTTCGTAGACTAAAGCTGTTTACACATGGCTGACCCTGATATGACAAATACACTAAGGTGTGCAAGTGACAAGCGCTGCAGCTTTACTATTAATCTGGCATTGCTGTAGTGCATTTTCTTTTTTGAACAGCCTGTTTTTTTTCTTTTCTCTACGTTTCATTCAAAACATATTCTTTAACGATGACACCAACAACATTTGTCAGTTTTCGTTTAGAACTGTTGCACTGTTCCATATTTATCTCCTTAAACCGACCAATCATCCAACATGTATACAAATTAATAAGCGACATGCATGCGTATTCACGCCTTTTGGACCTTTTTTTTTTTTTTTGTGGCAGAGCAACTAAAATAGACTTAAATTGGACTATATGTCATGAATACACAAAATAGTCCAGATACAGTACATTGCATCTCTGACTAATGCCATTCTAAACTGGTCACGTTTGGTGGACAAGTTCCTCTAAATATATTTGTTCCAATTCCCAAAATTTAATTTAATTGCAATTTGTGGGTTTAATACAAAAAGATTTTTTTCAAATTTATAACCACCGAACACTGAATGGCACTTTTCCTGTTTTTTTTTTTTTTTTTGTCACTCATCAATTTTTATGAAGCTTTGTTTATTGCTTAGATTTGTAACCAGGTCTAAATTCTAATGGTAGCTGATTGCACCAAAGCGAATTTATTTGGTTTCTAAGCAACAGTGATAAATGCTGATGCAATCATATCTTTTTCTTGCAAATATCATGGGCTGTTTTGTGCTGACTCATTCAAATAAAATCCTAAATAAACCCATTTTAACTCCAAATATAGAAATTTTTAATAGGTTGAATAAATTTTGCCAGCCACCTCCAGTACTTCATTTTGCTATTGTAGCACTGACATCGTGAAAAGAACCCAAGTCATAATTCTCATTCTAGGATTAAAGCTCAGGATCATTGTGGTCATCTCAGACAGTGTTAGACTGGGAATTTAAACCCAGGACAAGTCTATGCACTTGCTATGAATAGCCAGAACCCTTAGGTGACACCCTACATTAAGGAGATAAATAGGGGGTAATGGCCCTGTAAAATATCGGACGGCTGTTTCCAAAGCTTTTAACTTTGTCAGGTCATGTTTTTATGTAGTGGAAAATGATAGCCGTGAAAGTGTCTAAAGACTGGATATGGCTTTCATTCTCGTATCAAAGGAGCTTCAGATTAATTCCGCGCATGTGCTTGTATTACAAATTATGTTTCGGTTTTGAATACGAAGCCCTGCTGACTCAATTGTTATGAAGATTGCAATGCACGATGGTTCATCAAGGGGAAAAAAAAACCTTCCATGAAATATAAGATCATATAAAAGTATGTATGGGTTTTAGTACTGAGGATACTGAGGTTTCGTGAAGCTACATTACATATATAAATACATTACATACATTCATGACATCGGACATAAACCTGTTTGAAAGATTTTCAATGATTCTTTGGCTGACAGATGACAAACCCTTTGAGATAAGCGGCCTAAAAATACATACAGAACAAGATTTGGATCTTGTTACGGGGAACCATACAGACTTTAACAGTAAGACTGTGGCAAAAAAAAAAAAAAGAAACTACAAAACACAACAAAAAAAAGCTTGAGAGTAAGACTAGAAAACTAGAACATAAATATTGGTGCTAACAAGACATAATGAGGCAGAAGTGAAAGTAATTAAGGAATGTGTGACCAGATCATGTGATGAGCAGGGAATGGTGGGTAGTGTAGTTTCCCTATGAGAAAATCAATTTATTAAAGAAATGTAAGCATCATCATGCTTACAACGTTGTTGTGTGCTAGCGTGTAGTGGTGGACTGTAAAGAATTTTGATGTACTTTCTCAGGTTTTTTATATCTTGGCAAACTTTTACTTCACTGCAATTTAGAAAAAGAAATATCATGCCGTTCCTTGTTACGTTGAAGAAAACGTTATAAATTGCATTAAAATAGTGAACTTGTCACAGCACAACAAGCCTAAACCCATGGTTCTGGTTAGAAAATGTGTTAGGGTTACATTAAAGTTAGGGTTCCCTCACTGCAGGTTTGTAACTACAGAAAACTCTCATTGAAAATGTTTGATGTGAAGAAGAAAGCAGCGCTGAACTGCATTCATTATTCAAGTATAGTTCTTATAGCTCAGTACATTTTCTATTAATACTTAAGTACATTCAGAAGCAAGAACTTACCCTTAAGTAGAAATGTAACCGAAGACATTTCCTTTAACTGAAGTAATATTTAAGCAGAGGATTTGTACTTTTTCTTAAATATAAATGTTGTTTACTTCAACCCCCACTGCTAGCTTATCAACTAAAATAAAAATAACTTTTAGTAAACTTTTTTTTATAAATTGTATCACTCTGGTCAATTTAGTTCTCCTTCAGGAACTCGAGCTGCGTTAGAAACGCGTTGGGATGCCTCTGCGTTGTCCACGCTCTTGTAGTGAATTTAGCTTACAAAAAGGGAAATAATTGTGAGTAATTATAACGGCTTATAATTTACCATAAATATTTTAATTAAGTTTAAGAATTACCGGTAATGGAATTAATGTTACAATTATTTGGTCTGTTTGTCCACCAAACCTAGTACCTAGTAGCCCTTGTCGAACACCCTCCCTAGTAGCTTCCACCCAGGAGGGATTTTGGATCTCAGGCAAGGGGCACAATAATACACCCCCGCCCAGAGCGGTGGAGGCTATGGCTGTGGCCCCTAAAGGGGCATGTTTCCTAGCTGCTGGTCTCTCCACCGAGGTGGTAGAGACCAGTCTTTAATCCAGAGCTTCCTCCACAAGGATGTCGTTTGCCTCAAGGTCGCTGGGTAAGAACCCATTGGTGATACGCTTTCTTTGCGGCACCCGGAGTCTGAGGCCTTCGGTGCGACCTTGAGTGTCCACATGGGACTTGGCTATTGTTTTGAAGGCCCTGTCAGAGCCTCCCTTTGAGCCTCTGACCGAAGTACCTGTGAGGTTCTTCACAGTTAAGACTGTGTTCCTCTTGGCCATCTCCTCTCTCAAGAGAGTAGGGGACCTTCAGGCCCTTTCTGTGGTCCCTTCTTTCCTGGAGTTTACCCCAGGCCTGGCCAGTGCCCTCCTCTACCCTAGATCATGGTATGTCCCTATAATACCCTTGTTCATCCCCCAACCTATTAGGCTCCAGGCATTCTCTCTTCTTCCATTTCAGGCCCCAGACCAGAAGAAGCTCCAGTTCCCAGTGTGAGCACTGTGGAGGAATTGAAGTAGCTATTCATCTGCTATGGCCTTCTGAGGACAGGTCTCCCTGCAAATAAGCAAAAGCTCAGCAGATGGATTGTGGATGCTATTTCTTCCTTTTATGAGTAGTCTAGCTCCCTTCGGGGTCAGAGCACAGTCCACTCGAAGTGTGGTAGCACCCCTAAGGCCTTGTACTCCAGAGTTCCCCTCCAGGCCATTTGCAATGCTGCAAGCTGGTCCACCCCGCTGACCTTTGTCAGGTTATATAGCCTCGACCTCAGTGCCACTCCTGGCCCCCTCTGTTCTTCACCCTAGCTGTGCCTGTCCACACTTGACAGGAATTGGTCAGTCTGGCTTGATTGGACTCTCGTTCCTGAAGGGGAATGTCTCCAGGTTACCTATGTAACCTTGGTTCCCAGAGGGAACAAGACACTGCGTCTCTATGCCACACTGCCTGCATCCCTGCACCGCTTCCTTCTTTTTTCAGAAGCTGGCACTGGTTTCACTCCATGTGCTTTTAAGCTTCCTGGTCATGACGTCACCCCGCCGGTGATGCAGAGCTTTCCACTGGACTGATTATACACATGATTCAGAGTGTAGACAAAGCAGAGGTGTTCCCAAAGCATTTCTAATGCAGCGTCTCGTTCCCTAGGGGAACCATGGTTACATACATAACCTGGAGAAGTTTTTATTATTTGTTTTTTTCATCTTATACATTAGTATTTTTAAATCTTTGATTCTGGCTGGTTAATACATTAGCGGTTTCTATAGCTTTTCACAATGGACATTGTCATTGTGTTTATCACTAAATAGCAAGCCTAGGGCAACTGTGGCAAAAAAAAAACCCTCCCTTAGATAGTATAAGAAAGAAATCTTGAGAGGAACCAGACCCAAGAGTGCAATTATAAATCATTAAAAAACATTACAAACACCGGAGAGTGAGAAATATCATTGTCACCAGAGTGTATGATTATGAGTAATGTCCTTTTAACAGTCTAATACAGTCAGCTGAAGTCAGTCAGTTGAAGGTGCTCCCGAGCAACTCATAAATTACCCTAACATCTGAAATCATTATATATATAAAACACCAAATCCTCCATGCCATAGCCTTTAAATGTTCAATGATAGAAAAACAAAGAAATGTTCAATGTTTTTTTGAGTAGTAAATAAGCCGTATGTTATATTCAAAGCAGCATCCAACTGGCTGGTACACTAATCTGGTAATTACTGAAATAGAGATGTTTACATTTCATTTAAGAAGAGTCTCCAACTGTCAAATTAGGAATAAAGTTCTACCTGCGTTTTTCCTCACAGGTTTTGTGTTCTGAACAGTTTCTCAATAATTTGAAAAGTTGCAAGGAAAACTCAAGCTCTTGGTTTTTATCTATGATATGATACATCATGATCCAGTAGTATACTGAGGTACAAAGTCACTTGTTATAACATCAAAGAATCAGCTGCCTCAGCTTTTATGTCAGCATCAAAAAAAAAAAAAAAAAAAAAAAAAAAAAAGAAATGTCTACCCATAAGCCCCATTAAGTTTGACGTTACCCAAAGTTTGTAGTTCACAGGAACATATAACTTATTAGAACTTTTTGAACTGTCTCTAAGCATAAAATATGCATGAAAAAATAGCCGGTTTAGCCTATTTTCTGCACACCTGTGTGGATAATGACACTTGATTTGCTTTGATGACTCACCTTTTCATATGTTGTCAAGGCGCAATGCTTTGTGAGTGGGAGTCATGGAAAGAATTCAGCACCATTGCAGGATTAATTATAATTGCTATCTGCAGGGCCTGTCGATGGCAATTTAGTCAAGCACAGTTCAGTCTGACATGCTTCAGGACGAATTTAATTGGCCGGTTAACATTAGTTGACAGACCAATTTAATCATAGTGGCATTTGAAGGAATTGGACTTCTCACTTTTCTTGTCTTTATTCAGAGCAGTAAAACTAATATGATGTCATTCAGTGACCCCAAGCCCTGCCATGTTTTTTTAGACATGATTGGTACCACATTTTTTTTTTTGTATGTCTGAATCTTTAGAACTTGCTGTCACAGTAGTCTGATTGTATTTCTATCACTTCCTGCACTTACATCTACTAGTCTAACAATACACTATCAGATCTCTGCTTCCACTTCTCTGCCTCCTTTCCAGTAATACCTCAAGCTTTCTGATGAGCAGCTATTAAATTATATCTGTTAGTCGTGCATCAGTCTTCTAGTGCATCCCCAATCTGACTTCTCATCCATTTCTGCTTCAACAGCTTTGTTGTATGAGAATTACAAAGGTATGGACTGACCCCAACCAACAAGTATTTCCTTTCCTCTACATAGTGACTGGAAAAAAAATTACATTTCTCCGGGCATATCTGGAATAATGGGAATGTGAACATGTAAAGTAAAGACTTTAACTGTGAAGAATGTGTGGGAGTCCTGCCAAACTCTTCCAAACAGCCAAGAAGCTGCATGAGCCAGGCCAAACTTTTATAGCTTGATTTATTTTATGCATTTTTTTTGCTTTATTGCATTTTCAATTTTCTGAGTCCATGCGTGTAAAAAAAGTGCTACTGCTGCGACAGAAGCTAAAATCTTCATGTGCCAAATAGTAGTGCTTGGAGTCATATAAAACAGCTGGACAATTCTGAATCAATGACAATCAAAGTGCAGGCGTAATTAAGCAAAGTAGTAGTTAACATTGATAGTCCAACTCAATGGTTGAGCATCAAACACTGGCCTGGTTTGTTATCTCTTTATACATATAGACTTGATGTGACTGTGGCTTCCATCGATTTTCTACAAGCCAAAGGACCAAACACAACAAAGTCAACAAAATTACCAAAACCTCCTTTGCTTCTAGACGTTATTGGTAAAAATGGAGTGTGCAAAACTTACCTCAATTTATCGTTTACCCTCAGTGTTAGCTACCCTAACATCAACCTTGGCTACTAGTTTGCAATTACAAAATAAAAGAACAGTCTGGCATTAACTTTACTAGTTTACTTAATATTAATATAAAGAACTAATATATGACCATATACAAAAATAGAATCTAAAAACACGGATTATATTCACAATAAAACATAAAAAAAAAATGATAAAATGTTTAAACTGAGGAAATACCATTCAAAGGTGAAAAATAAGGGTAGTTTTGAATTTGATAGCTGTAACACATCTTGTAGTTACAGAAGTCAGGACAGGGCCATTTTTACCGCTGTGAAGCATCCCCTCCTCTTGTAATAACAGTCTTTATTTTTTAAACAACCAGTTGCTGGAATTTTGATAGAGGAATGGTGTCCCAGTTATGATACAGGATTCTCGCTGCTTAACAATCCTGGGTCTTTTTTGTCATATTTTTCATTTCATGATGCATCGAATGATTTCAGTTGGTAAATGGCTGGTAATATTCTTATAATAGGCTGAATTGTTCATTTCCTCTTTAGTCCAGGGGACAAAGTGTTCCTGGTTTCCAAAAAGAATTTAAACTTTTAATTCTGACTATAGAACAGTATTCTATTTTTCTTTCAGTCCATTTAAAATAGCTTTTTAGCTTTGGCCCACATGAGATGGTGGCATTTCATATTTATACATATGGCTTCCTCTTTGCATGATAAAGCTTTAACCTGTATTTGTGGATGACACAACGAACTGTGTTCACAGTCAATGATTTCTGGAGGTGTTTCTCTGATTTAATGCAGTGCCATCTGAGGGCCAGAAGATCATAAGCATCCAATATTGATTTTTGCCACTGTACCTTGTACACAGAGATTTTTCCAGATTTTCTAAAACTTTTGTTACTTTGTACTGTGGATGATATTTAAAGTCTTCACAATTTGATGTTCAGGAACGCTATTTGAAAATTTTATATATATATAAATATAAGTATATATATATATATATATATATATATATATATATATATATATATATATATATATATATATATATATATATATATATATATATTTTAATCTGTCGACTTTGCCTTTCTAATAAAGTGGCAAAAAAACCTTTACAATTTACACTAATAAAATCCCAAAACCTAACTGCCATCACTGAATTCTTTTTTTCTGTCCAGGTGGAATATGCATTGCTCAGTCCCTGAAGATTCCACACGACCGCAAGCAAGCTGATTTCGACAAGATTATCCGGCTGCTTCTTGACACCCGTCAAGCCCGAGCAGTGATTATGTTTGCTTATGATGAAGACATTCGGTAAGCCTTTCGTTTACTGGCAACCTTACTGCAGTCTCATTACAGAGAAAGGAAATAATCTGACTGATTTTATAGTCTCCGACCAAATTCTCAATCTTGTAAACAGATAATCAAAACCAATTGTCAAACCAATTTGCAAACTACAAAAGTTTAGAGTTGCATTATGAATTGTGCATGTCAATCAATATCTTGACTGAAATGTATGTCATGCCATCGGAATAGTGGGGCCTTTTCACATTTCTCCTGACTGTGTGCATATTTTTGCAGGGAGATGCTTAATGCCAGTAAAAGAGCAGACCAAGTGGGGCATTTCTTATGGATTGGATCTGACAGCTGGGGGGCGAAGAACAGCCCAATTCATGGCCTCGAGGATGCAGCAGTGGGAGCCATCACCATTTTACCGAAACGAGCCACTGTACCTGGTATGATTATTCTGTAATGTTTTTCTTCCATGGATGCTTTTGAATCCCATAAGAACTATGAAATTTGATAAATTTCTTCTGCTAAGAAATTTTAAACCCAAGAACTGAACTGTGAAGAAAAAGCTGTGTTTATGAAAAACATGACACTTTCGGAAATTAAGCTTGCAGTGCAGAGATATTTGAGTCAAAGTTGAATAAAATGGTTTTGGTCTCTTTTAACTGTCCATGCAGATATTTTGAACATCTTGATCAGTGTTTACGCATACAACCTGCATGGTATATGTTCAGTTACTCAACACAGAATTAAAAAATATGAATTTTGCGATTCAAACTCAAATTTTGTAGAAGATATCTGAGTTTAAACATAGCTGGTTTATAATAATCCTAAAAATAGTCCATCTACAATCTGCATGACAGTTATTTGCCAATGAGAAATACTTGGATTTCTATTTAGAACTGGTAGATTAAATAAAAGAAAAGCAACCATTTTGTAGCATGTTTATATTATAAGCTATGTAGTCAGGAACTGTTTATTGGCAGAGACAAACACAAAGATAATTTTGAATCACTAAACTTTTGTTGTACTGACGCACCAAGTCTCAAATCAAACATTGAAATCTGCCATAATGCACACATTTGTTAATTAAATCTATCCTTGTGGAAACATAACAAAGGCTTTACGTAATGTTCCCGGTCTGCAGTGGTCTTTATCTATTAAAAGTGGTTCAAGGAAGGAACAGTGTTAAACCGGCGACAGGGTCTTGGGTGGACGAGGCTCATTGATGCACGTGGGGAGTGAAAGTTGGCCCCTGTATCCGATCCAACACACGAGCTTCTGTATCTCAAATAATGGAAGAAGTTAATTCTGTTAATGTTTAGGTCTAGGAATGGCATATTATTTTCTGGGTGCTCACAAAACAGAGCATTTCGGAGCTAAACTGGAAAGTGAAAATCCATGGTGCAGCATAGTATCCAAAGGGAACTCCAGCATGTTCAAAAACTGCAAGACTGGTTTGCTTAACTCTCTAAAGCATGCCAAGTTTAGGGCTTCAACTTTAACATAACATCTTTGGCCAAAAAAAAAAAAAAAAAAAAAAAAAAACTTCAACCTGACATTTCAACAAGACCATGAATGACAGGGTGATGAAAAAACTGCAGGGGCAGATACTGATTAACAGTTCATGGAAATGATGCCAGAGGGTAGAATAGGTTGCATCTGAGAGATGTGTGAAAAGAGAAAAGCTACCTGCATTCATATCTGCTGTACTAATGTCAATTAAAAAAATGTCTTTTGTATAGACTGGACAAGTGGTTGAGCGATTGTTTCTTTAAAATCCTTATTATTATTATTATTATTTGATAGATAGATAGATAGATAGATAGATAGATAGATAGATAGATAGATAGATAGATAGATAGATAGATAGATAGATAGATAGATAGATACTTAAATAGCTTTTATTTGCTTTTAGTCTAAAGGACTTGAGCAGGTATTGCTATCCTACAACCTACCCAAGGATAAAAAAAGACCTCTTGCTGTGACTGACTGTTTTTCAAGTACTGCTTCATGTCATGTGATATCATGGCACTTTCTTTAGTGATAACATCTCTCTGCTTGTGACTTGTGCTGATAAGTGCACTAACGGGGATCTTTTTTTCGGCCATGATTTTTTTTAAACTGACTTTAAGGCTGGATCTTGGTCGGTAAAATAGATGTTTGAGAACAAACGATAACATTTTTTACACAGGATTTGTTCAAATAGTATCTAAAAATGTGTCACCTGGAGCCACACTGTGACATTATGGCATGATATGTTATTTTCTTTTGGGTGTTAGCATGACCAGGTGGAGAAATCTGATATTTGAAATAAAATAAGATATTTTCTGTAATGAGTGATGCACTTATGTTTTGAATGATTTTTATATCAATGGTTTGAAAATACAGATTCGTTTATCATTTTGGTTGGACTGCATAGCAGTGAAGTGGTTTAGAATACCTGTTCCCATTTATTGGGTGGACATTGCAGCACAGTAAAGATATTTCTTTGCATATCCCAGTTTTGTAAATCTGTGGGCATTAGGCAGGGTCAGCCATGATACTGCAACTCTGAAGCACAGAGGGTTAAGATCCTTGCTCAAAGGCTCAAGAGTGACTGCTTGACAATACTGGGACATGAACCCCCAAACTTCTGATCAGTAACCCAAAGCCTTAACCACTAAGCTAACATTAACATTAAGGAGTTGGGATAAAGAATGTGCATTTTTTCTATATGTTCAGGTGGGTTTCCTCTGGGTCTTCAAGCTTTCTCAAATGGCACAAAATCATGTCGGAAGTGGACCTACTGAAATATTGCCCCTGTTTTTGTGAATGACCATATGACTGCATGCTCATGGTGATTTTTGATGAAGTCCCATTCATGGTGTATTCCAGGCTTACACCTATGTTCCTGAAATAAGCTTTGGATTCACAATAAGCTAGGACAAAGCAGATAAAGGTGTACCAAGATTTATTATAATGAATGTGTACGTTGGCATCCCCTCTCAAATCCAGATTACTAGAACCTGCGACCTTTCAAGCCAATGCCTATTAGTTAAGCTTATCTATTTACTTCCTCCACTGTCTAACAATTTTCTGCACCTGGAAGTCTTCCTCCTACCAGCAAGATGCATGGTATCCTTTGATCTGATGCTAAAGAGAATATACAACAGCTTGTGCATGGTCTTTGTATCCCAGCAGAGTGAACAAAGAAAGTGGAAAAATGACGTCATTTCATTGAACATGTCTGCATTTTCCTTTCACAGGCTCTTTGTGATGCACAGCTAATGGGTTTGTTCTACTTTTTTTTTTGCCTAAAAGCAGACAAGATTTTCTTTCTTACTAACATCGTCACATTGTGAAACATTAACAGAACGTCATTATTGTAACATTGAACATATTGTTCAAATGGCTCAAGCGCAGAACTCTAAACGAAGTTTTTCAACACTTCCAGCTGCTTTTTTTTTAGCAACTCCTTTTGATGCCTTCTCCATTACAGAGCTAAGAGGCATGGTGTTAAGTGAGATGGTGTAGCACTACAATTGCTGTTCATTCCCCAGTTAACTAACTCATGCTGAAGTCTGGCTGGCAGCCTGTCAGAACGCATAGCTTTCTCAGGAAAAGCCAAGCGAGCCGAGCTGACAAACAGTCAGCGAATCAGGAAAGGATTCTGAGCACTAAGTAATTACAATGCTCATCTCTGCTACCCCCCATGTTACATCACTGAGGCAATATCATAGAACTACCCTAGTAAGTTCTAACCTTATAGTCAGACAATAGTTTTGGTATAGACGTTATTGGTAAACCAATCAAGACTTGTATTAAATCTTTTTATTTTAATTTCTTTTTTTCTTCCACTATTTGGTGGTGTCCTTGTTTCTATATTAGAAATCACTTTCAATGCACTATTCCTTATTAAATTAACCGTACAAATACTTTGCTTAAAAATGACTCCAGTAAATGTAAAAGTAACTCTAGTAAAACTCCTTTTATATTTCTACTTTAAAAAAAAGCACGAAAAATACTTGGTTTTGAATGTACTTAAGATCAGTAGAAGTGCTGATCTATAAGAAACTATATTTGTACAATTGATGCAATTTAATGTTCCACTCTACTGCACATAATACCTTTAAAAAAGGGTTTCTATTATTGCAGACTTACAGTGTGTTCCCTTACTCTTGACTCTCATTTACCACCAATTCAATTCGATCTTATTTGTATTGTGTTATTACAATAGACATTGTCTTAAAGCAACTTTACAGAAATAATGAGGTTGTGAAAATAAACTTTAGCATCATGAATTAGTTCCTAAGTTTATCCCTATGAGCAAGCAATAGTGGCAAGGAAATACTTCCTGACATGGTATAAGGAAAAACCCTTGAGAAGAACCAGACTCAAAAGTAAATCAATCCTCAGTTTTCAACTGTTCACAGATAGACACTTGAATGCAAAACTGTTCATGGGAATTGTAGCCTAAAGCCACTGTCGCAGACTGTCTATATTAATGACAGTCCAAATCCATCTTCTTGACTTTAGCCCTCCACAGCAACCTGATTGAACTTTGGGCTGGTCATGTAAAACCATCATCATGTTTCCTGTTGAAAAGAAGTCCATCCAGAAATAATGCAACAGGTAAAACAGGGTGGTTCATAAATAAGAGCGGAACAGGATCACTGGTTTCTCAGGATCATGTATTTGAATTTCTTTCTTCTTCTTCTTTTGGCTGCTCCCGTTACGGATCATCCGTCTCCATACTCCCCTGTCCTCTACATCTGCCTCTTTCAAACCAACTACCTCATGTCCTCCCTCTCCACATCCATAAACCGCCTCCTTGGCCTTCCTCTTTTCCTCCTTCCTGGTGGCTCCATCCTCAGCATTCTCCTACCGATATACCCCATGTCCCTCCTCTGCACATGTCCAAACCATCTCAATCTCGCCTCTCTCACCTTGTCTCCACAATGTCTTACATGCGCTGGCCCTCTAATAAACAAGTTTTTTTTTAATACTGTCCATCTTTGTCACTGCCAATAAAAATCTCAACATCTTCAGCTCTGCTACCTCCACCTCCTGTCTTTTACTTAATGCCACTATCTCTAAACCATACAACATAGCAGGTTTTACCACAGTCCTATATAATTTTCCTTTCACTCTTACAGATACTCTTTTTTTACAAATCACTCCTGCTATCACTCTTCTCCACCCTGCCTGCACTTTTTTCTTCACTTCTCTAACACACTCTCCATTACTTTGCACTGTTGACCCCAGGTACTTAAACTCATCCACCTTTACCACCTCTTCTCCCTGCAACCGCACCACTCCACTGGCCTTCCTCTCTCATTCACACACATGTAGTCTGTCTTACTCCTACTGACCTACATTTCCCTTCTTTCCAGCACATACCTTCACCTCTCAAGGCCCCTCTTAACCTGCTCCCTACTCTCACCACAAATAACAACACCATCCGCAAACATCATGGTCCAAAGAGACTCCTGTCTGACCTCGTCCATCAACCTGTCTATCACCACTGCAAAGGGGAAAGGGCTCAGAGCCGATACTTGATGCAGTCCATCCTCCACCTTAAACCAGTCTGTTGTTTCTATTGCACACTTTACTGTTGTCACATTGTCCTCATACATGTCCTGCACCACCCTCACATACTTCTCTTACACACCTGACTTCCTAATACAATACCACAACTCCTCTCTCCACCCTGTAGTTAAACTTTCTCTAAATCCACAAACACACAATGCAACTCCTTCATCATACTACTCCATCAACATTCTCAAAGCAAATATTGCATCTGTAGTGCTCTTTCTCAGCATGAAACCATGAAAAGCATGAAAAACTACTCTTTCCCATAACTTCATGGTGTGACTGGTCAACCTTATTTCTCTGTAGTTTCTGCACATCTCCCTTATTCTTAAAAATCGGTACCAGCAAACTCCTTCTCCATTCCTCAGGCATCCTCTCACCATCCAGAATCTTGTTAAACAATCTTGTTAAAAACTCCACTGCCATCTCTCCTAAACATCTCCATGCTTTTACTGTTATGTCATCTGGGTCAAACGATTTACCACTCCTCATCCTCTTAATAGCTGCTCTCACTTCCTCCTTACTTCCTGCTTCACCATCTCCACATCATCCAACCTTCTCTCTCTCTCTCTCTCTCTCTCTCTCTCTCTCTCTCTCTCTCTCTCTCTCTCTCTCTCTCTCTCTCATTTCTAGTTTCTTCATTCGTCATGTATTCACTTTAAAATATCAAGGAATGAAATGTAGCAGAGTTGAAATAAAATGAAAATGCTGTGATAAAATGCAGCTGAAAGATGTAGTTAAGCACAGTAATTAAATAAAAAAATACTTATTGTCAAACACTAAATACTATAAAGGTCTGGGGTTCAAGCCCCGGTATTGCCAAGCTGCCACTCTTGGGCCCTTGAGCAAGGCCCTTAACCCTCTATGCTCCGGGGGTCCCTTACGAGGGAAATATCAAGGTCCGTGACGTCGGAGTGACGTGGGGCCGCCTTCCCGTGGGCTCACCACCTGCAGGAGGGACCGTAAGGGACGGTGCTGTGAGGATTGGGCAGCAGTCGAAGGCGGGGGCCTGCTTAGACTGCTGCCCCCGCTACCCGAATTACGGATAAGCGGGAGAAAATGAATGAATGAATGAATAAATACTATAAACTCTATTACAATAGGCAATAATTTCATTTTTTCCCCAATGACTTAATTTGTTCTCTCAAACCACTTGAGAATATGTAACTTATGTAAATTAAAGGTCACTGTGTCATTATGGTGACTATGGTGCTTTAATTAGACAATAGATCAATATCTTAACTAGTGACTGTCAACGGACTGTCAACGAACTGCTGAAATGGTTGAGCTGTATTTAGGCTGTATGAGAATGCTCTATTTGTTGGTAAAGAATAAGCTGGAGGCAAATCATTGATTTGTTTTTAGAAAAAAAAAAGAAAAAATAAAAAAAATACCCCTTACACAGCATTGTTTGTCTGTATAACTGTATCAAAGAAAACTGAATCAAATGTCATGCCAATTCCTAATCTGCTTCTGGCCAGCTTTAAGAAAAATGATGCTTACAATTTGAATTCCTTTCCTCAGAAAAATGAGTAAATGGTTAGACTCCACTTACACTCTGGTCCTGTGGGCTAGAACGTTTGACTCAGTTTAGCCAGAGAAGGCACAGGTGTAACTACATAGCTTTTAGGAAAACATAATTGTTTCATTCTCGTACAAGGCTGGGGAACCAATGTGAAACCCATAAGGCCAAGCTCTATTTCACGCACCTCAAAAAGAAATGGATTCAACAACAAACCCACTGGTTAATAACCATTTATTGGCACCACTGTGGTTTTGACTTATGTGTCTTATATGTTTATAATTGCTTTATATTGAGCACAATATGGTTTTCAGCCTTATGATGTAGCCTTTTAGTCATCTGCTTTAATCTGGACATTAAAGTAGCAGCAGGGACTCAGTATTCCTCTGTGACCTCCAGCTGGGTTTGTTTGTTTTAGTGTGCATTATGTGTTGTCGTAGATGGCTTTTTGACAGCGAGAGCTCTGGAATTGTTGTCGCACAATTTGTACTTATAAACAACAAATAATAGGAACATGTACATGTACATGCGTACACTTTTAACTGCAAAAAAACAAAACAGTTTGTCCCCTCACAATTTTTTTTAACCAAATTCAACATCCTAATAATGAGAAGTCCAGTGTACAATAACAATAAAAGTATAAATATACTAACAATCCAGAAGAGAACCAGAATACAGTGCAGATAAATTACATATTTTGATGAATTTGTGCTAGCAAGAAATTAGCTGGATAAACTGAAGGTCTGCTGCATTAATTCTTTCAGACAGAGATGAGATGAAAGCTTAATCGTTGTGGTACCACGGTCAGAACGCAGGCAAATTGCATTAATGGATAAAAAGGTTAGAAGTTTCCCTTTTCCCTGCCACTTCTCACCAACTTCATCAAAGCTTCACAACTTTTACATATCTTAATATAGCTGGTTTTGTGCACAGGGGTATCGCATTTAATTATAAAATTGAATGCCTCTAACTTTGGTCTAAGAGATTGAGAAAGAACCACTAATGGTCCAAAAAAAAAGACAGATGTCCAAGTACTTTCACAAGGATATAGTTTTTTTTTTTTTCTCTTTGCAAGTGATATTAAATAATAATAAAAATAATAATTAATTCATTGCTGCTTTAATAATTAACCTCATATAACATTTTGCTTTGTGTTAAATGTCCTAGGTGCTATTCATTTTCTTCCATATTTTCCCACTTAGTGCCTTAAGCTCACCTCTAGCTACATAACTTCTATAATTAATTGCTTAAATATACATCTATGAAAGAAAATGATCCAGGTCAGCAATATTTGCTAGTACAACTTATTTAAAATGATATTGGAGTTCCGACTCTGGGTGAAACTTTTGGGAAGTACATAGTATTTGAATTTGAAGGTTGAGAGAAATGTATTTAATGACAGCAATAAATCCAGGTCTAGTTTTGAGGTGTTCTCCAAAGAAGTGTCTTATTTGTTTTTATGGAATCGCTTGGTGAAATTGCACAAGCAGCTCTCCCGCAGTTATTAATCATCATGTGTTTCCTAATCAGCGCTGCTCTGATGACTGCTTCAGCACGATCAATCAAAAGGTGTGATGTTCCTGTTTCCATCTGTTATGAGATTTGCTCGGCAAGAGTCAGCCGCAAGTGCGTCGAAGGAGACAGAGATCCAGAGTGATGTCTTTGCACATGACTGCTGGTCATTTTCATGGCTTGTTTGCTTTGCTTTGCGTTTTTTTTCCCTGAAGCCCTGGGCCTCATTTTACCTAGTGCAGGCTGTCACGTTGCTATTCTTTAAAAATCCTGTGCATCATTGCAGGCTTAGTCATATTATTCAAAGTGTCATCGAGTTCAGACTTTGTCACATATGGTTTTATATGTGAACTGGTATACTAGCTGATTCAATTTGCTGGATTTTGTTATATAAACTGCCACTGTGGTTTGACTCAACACAATGTACAGCTTTGAATTGTAGCTGATAGGGGTAGAATAAGCATTATAGCCTTTCAAACAGCATAATTCATGTGAAATACAATAAAAAAATAAAAAAAAAAGTTACACAAACAGATTGTGTGAGTTTCCCACTCTTAACAAGAGTGTTACTGAGGGAAAGAGACAGAAAGTTTACTGCAATGCTTTTCCTACCATTTAATGATATCTTTCATGTAATGCTTTTTGAGGGAAAAAACACATCAGGTTGGTTGGGATTTAAAATGACTTTAATTTATGGTGAACAGTCCAAACTAAGTATTACAAGTCTAACACAAGAACCCCTGTTCTGATATGATACCATACATGTGCACATTCTGAGGATTTTTTTTTTTTTCTGTTTTAAAACCACCTTAATAGCTGTATATCCTCCAACTGTAGCCAGATTTACCTCTGAACCTCAATACACTCGGATGCCATTGATAAACATTCAGATAATGAGACCTCGGGAATGACATGAAGAAATATGTATAGCCTATGAACTTGTGTGTGTCCAGTGCCATTATGGATTGACTGGCATCAGGAATAAAGACTACTGGTGATTTCAGTGGGTGAGGCTTATATAAGGGTGCGCTTTATAGTCCGGAAATTACGGTAATTGTTAGTGGCCTTGGGGAGAAAAAAAGGTCTGAAACTGTATTAAATCTAATTTAAGAATACCTGGAGACAGCCTGGGTATAGGAAGTGTGTTATTATATGGTATATCAATGATATTTGACCTATATATTAACTGACTCTTACACTGCTCTTGTGGATTTATTTTTCATGAAAAGTGCTTTCCTATGCCTCATAAGTACAGTAAATCTGAAATAATGACTTGAATTAATGGAGTGAACTGGCTTGACAGGAGTAGGCAATGTCATTGAGGTATTTACAGAATGGTAAGAGTTGATATTGAAGTTTCTGGAGTATAAAGCCACATCATTGTGACAGCAGCTCGGTTTATGAAGGATTTTACTGATCCAGATGGATGTAAATGGAAGTCAAACTTTTAGGAAACTCTAATTCCAATGTGCTTTTATTTTCCACACCTCCATTCCATTTATAAAAGATTTTAGGATACAGAGGAGCCACTTCACTCAATGACCATCTTATTATGTGGAAAAAAAATAACATCAACCACCTCTAAAAGCTATGAAAATGCATTAGGATGCTAAATTATAAATGTGGGAGTTTGCAATGATGGATCTTTTCCAAGTGACAGTACCCTTACTTTTTTCCCATAATCAGGCCTATGTAGCTAAACCCTGCTCCCATGTGCATTTCCACTGATATTAAATGGGGTCAGAATCCTATTTTAGGTACAATGTTAATATTTATAAGTGAGTGACATTGCTGAGTGGCAAGGACAATTTTTGGCTGCCATATAAGACCAAATACAGAGTTGGCTGTTAATTGCTAGGCTTCACAAATGGTTGAACAGTTGCAGCAGAGCGTGTAAACATGACAGAAAAGCAGGGTTTTTTTTTTTAAAAAAAAGAAAAAATAGTGACTTTGAACATCAAGTCACTTTTAACTACCGTATTTTTCGGACTATAAGCCGCTACTTTTTTCCCACTTTTTGAACCCCACAGCTTTTTTTATGAAGTTTTCCTGGGTTTTTCCCGGTTTCACAAACTTCAAGCCAAAAAACTGAACCCCATAACATTAGACCAATGAAATTTCCGAATGGAAACGAAAAAACGCACCTCACCTGTGTTCTGAGCTGCACGGCTTCGGGAGAAAAAAAGTTTTTTTAAACGCACGACGATGCCAAAAGATAAACTCTCGAGAGAAATAGTTGTGAAAGGAAGGAGAAAGACAGTGAACAATGACTTTCTTGGTCGGCTACTGTTTAGATACAAGCCGTTGTAACGCGTTGAGTCTGGGTGAAGGGAGGAGCTCGCTAACTCCAGTTACAACAGAAATCATATAAGCACAGACAGGTTTCCAAAACTCGTGCTTTTTTATTTTTCTTGGCAACAGCGTTACGGTTTAGTCAAAGAAACTTAGAAATGAGCATCAGAAAATAATAAGGACATATTCCTCGGTCTCCACACATGCAGTAATAGCGGAAAAATGCAGTGCCAGGCTATTCCCAAAATACCGCTCTGCTCTTAAAGGAAGCGCAAGATATTTCACCCATTACACCGTGTGTAACATGTCTTTTGTTAAAGCCTGTGTAAAGGTCATTAGTTTCAGGGTAGACTGAAATAGACTTATAGACAGGTGCGGCTTATTTATGTTCAAAATAAAAATATTTGTAAAATTCAGTTGGTGCGGCTTATATATGGGTGCGCTTTATAGTCCGGAAATTACGGTAATTGTGTAAATATCATAAAACACGCTTATATGAGTACTGCTAATGCAATGCAATGTAGTAATGAAACATTAAATCACTGCTAATGTAATGTAGTAAGAAAACAATCCCTAGCTAACTAGCTAACTCATTCAGATGCTGTTGATATTTGCTTGCTAGCATCAGTGGTAAGCTAGCTAGCAAGTTTTTGTAAGATAACTGTAACAGATGGACATTCAAATGTACACATTTTGATTTTAATTCATGTACAGCTGATATATATTTTACAATAATTAAGTTAAATTGAATTTGATTTAAATATTGTAAAAAAAAAAATAATGTTACAGTAAACTATATACTAAAGTACTGTAAGAACGTCTTCCCCTGATATTTCCACCCCTGCTCAGAAGTAAGGATAGAGCTTCCATATGTGTCTATCTGAGCTGTAAGCTAAACGTTTAATCCTGTAATTACGGTGCATGAATGAATCTAATGAGTCCACAGGATTGAAACCTTGCTTCTGCCTGTTAATAGACAGATGCTGAGAAAAGCATTTCTTTTAAACCCAGCAAATTTCGTCAAGCTGTCTTTCACTTGACAAAGATGCCAGAGTTAAACTTTCACACAGATAATCATCACTCTAACCAGAAGTAGGTGTAACTAGAGTTAGACATCTCTTGGTTAAATGAATCCGCAAGTTTATGGCTTATTAGTCAATGGCCAAAATGGTGTCTAAAGGTCAAAGTAATATTAATACACATATATTCACAGTTCTGTACTGACATGAGATGAATGATAATAACTTTTTTCCTTTTTTATCTAAGGAGTTGTAGCGTCTGCATAGGATCATTTGTTGATTAGTTGGATCTCATGTCCCAAACACTCCTTTTAACCCTTAACATCAGAGTCTAAACCCAGCCCAGTTTAATTGCATTTTGTGATATTGTCACAAAATGTAATCTATTGATTCGTGTTCATAGACACGGATTTCACTCTTTTTTTCGTGTCACTGAGGACGACTTTCTATGTAGTGTATTTCAGTAGGTATTTTTGGTGCCTCCGCCAAAGTTTTCCTTTTGACACTGGATACCAAAGGTGGCACGTTTCTTGTTTCTTATTGATTTTTTAATCTTCAAGCGCTATTCAGAATCACAATCAGGTATATTGGCCAAGTGTGTTGACACACAAGGAATTTGGTTCCAGCTGTTAGTGACTCTCAAAGTACAGACATAAATAAAACCTATACAACACATTAAGTAAAAGTATACATTCATCTTATTACTCAACATTTAAGCAGGAGATTTAATCCTTGTTTTCATTGCTTTATATTAAATAAGTTAATTGTTATTATAACCATTGTCAGTGGTTCCTTCCAGTCAAAATACAGTAAATATATTCTCTCGTTTATTTATTATACATTTATTATAGTATAACCCTTAACCTTACACTAACTAAATAAAATGGGGGAAAAAGATTACCTTTGGTATTTCTGTCTGCATCACCAATGATCCTGATGCTGAGTGACACTTTAATGTCCAAGAACACAAATCAATAGATTGAAGTTTGTGACTATATTACGAAACGCCATGAGACTGTTTTGCTAAACTTCAAAAGCTTGCATGAAACAATGCAATCATTTCAATCCAAACACAATTGGAAAAAATACTATCTTACAATTTTAAACATCACTGCCACAATGCCTGTCTTTCTGCAATATTGCTCATTATTTTGGGAAGGTTATTATTATTATTATTATTATTATTATTATTATTATTATTATTATTATTATTATTATTAAAACAACAAAAACAAATGTTTTTTAAATACTTGATATACTGCCCTAGTGTCATATTCATTTGCCCACATCAGCATTCTCAAAATGACTTGCAGGTCTGGTAAATCAAATTGCAGATTTAAATTCTATCTATCTGGTAGCCCTGACCTGTGTGTATAGAGCCTGTGTGTGTTAGGCTCTATTACATATTCATTGAAGCAAACAGGCAAAATGGACAAAACAGTCTATTTCAATCATGTGAACGAATCAAATGGCTAAAATTTGTAAATTAGCTTGCAGGATTATTTTGGATTTCTTTTTTTTTTTTTCTTATTTTCTTTGGTTGTTTGCTCATTTCTAATGAACATCAGAAGTATAGCCTAAGTCCATGATCTTTCCGTTTTTCTTTTCTTTCTTTCTTTCTCTCTTTCTCTTTCTTTCTTTCTTTCTTTCTTTCTTTCTTTCTTTCTTTCTTTCTTTCTTTCTTTCTTTCTTTCTTTCTTTCTGTACCTGCCTATTAAACTTTTAAGAACCCCTGGCCTGCGCAAACATACAAAAATACATTATTTCACAAGTATGCATATTCTTCCAAGATGCATCACTGCTGCTCAATTTTTCCTAAAATACATCAAATACATCTATCTGCGTTTTGATACTTGACCATAGAATACACACAATGAGGGTTAAACGAGAAAATGTCATTTTAATGAGTCAAAAGTGGACTGCCCTGTTAATACCTAACTAAACATTTCCATTTACAGTGCATCTTAATGACTGGATTGTTTTTGTAAGTGAATATTTGCCCTGCGTGGGTGAAGCCTAGGCATCTCAGTGATACAGGTCGCACTGTTGCTAGGGAAAGCATGTTTGATGTCCTCAGCAGAAGCTGCTAGGGGCACGTTGTGTGGGTGTGCAGATACGTCAAGCGCTGGTATTGTGCAGCTTCGAGTCTGAAGCGCAGGGTCAGGCTCACACTCTTTTCCTCACTAAAGCTGGAAACCAGCCCTGGGCACTGCTGTTGCAGCAGTGTTGCTGATAATCCGAACCAGCTTTGAATTCCCCCACATTTATTTTCCAAAACTGAAGCAACCTGGGCTCAAGGTTGCTGCCTTTGCAATATCTGTGCTAGATGCAAAAAAAAAAAAAAAAAGAAAAAAATGTGGTACAGGTCTGATAGACAATAAAGTGATGCAACCGATGAGAGACGAGATTCAGCCCCTTGATGATGTAATAATACTGCAGCACTATCTGTCACGCAAGTGCGGTCACAGAGTTAGAAGCCTTAAACTTTTGCTAATGGGTTTAATTGTCATGCAAATGAGTAAGCAATCGTATAAATTTAAAAGCATGCAAAGCACAGTAAGCAATCAGGAGAATGTTTTAGCAAACCTGAGCAGAAGCATAATGAGGATTAGCAATCTGCTTGTCATGGCAGATATATATATATATATATATATATATATATATATATATATATATATATATATATATATATATATATATTTTTTTTTTTTTTTATGTGGAAGTTTTATACTGCATGAGAGGTTGTGGAAAGTTCACACATTGAATCATAACAGTCAGAATATAATATAGAATTTACAGTGGGAGCGATTATGCTAAATAAATTGGTACCATTTCTTAAAGCAATGAATTTACAGTTAGAACGGTTAATGGCATGGTTAATATTATCGGTTAACTTTTCAGTATTATTGAAAATGAAGGAGAAGAACAAATCTCCTTTTCTTTTTTACTTCTTTTTATTTCTTCTTTTTTTTCTATTTAGTTTTTTTAATTTGTGGAAAACTTGTAGTCCAAATATTAAATAGGAGTCAATGAGGTACTAATGAGGGTGAAGGCACTAAAGCTTCTATAATGGATGACTCATGGAAGATAATTCCAAAAGTGCTGGTCAAGTCAACCTTTATATAAACTACAACCAATTTCAAGTGTTTAAGAACACAAAAGAGTGTTATGCCCTTTTCCATTAATCAATAAACCCATTTGACATATAATAAAACATGTCTTTAGGGAATACAATGTATTTAAAATCACCTCATGTGAAGGTGTAGAAGCGCCATGTATCTAACATCCAGTATCTCTGTGATGTCATTATGGATAAGTGGAAGAGGATCCCAGCAACAACCTGTGCAGCTCTGGTAAATTCCATGCACAGGAGGATTAAGGCAGTGCTGGATAACAATGGTGCTCACACAAAATATTGACCCTTTGAACATTGTTTTCACATGTTCACTTGGGTGTACTCACTTTTGTTGCTAGTTATTTTGGCAATAATGGCTGTATGTTGAGTTATTTTCAGAGGACAGTAAATCTATACTGCTACACAAGCTGCACATTGACTACTCTAAAATGTATTCAAGTTTAATTTCTATAGTATTGTTCTTTGGGAAGATCTACTAAAATGGTTACTTACTTTTGTGAGATACTGTATATCTATTTATTTGAATGTATTTTATCTTTACTTCACAAACATATTTTTTTTAGATGTAATATCATTGGACCACAAAAAATCATGGGATTTTGTGTTTGCATTGTATTTCAGGGTTTGATATCTACTTTACCTCCCGTACGCTGGAAAACAACAGGAGAAACGTGTGGTTTGCAGAGTACTGGGAGGAGAACTTTAACTGCAAGCTCATGAGCTCCTCCAAGAAAGAAGACACCAGTAGAAAGTGCACAGGTACAGTACTTATTGCACATTCTTTATTTAGTAGGACTAGGGTGCCACTGGTTGTGTCAATGTCGATGCTCAAAATCATTGATAGTCATAGCATTGCAAAACCAACACTCTACTGAGTTCTGAATTTTTTAGGTTGTATAAATATATACACTACAAAAGGAGGCACTTGCTGTTTTTTTTTCCAACTTTGTCAGAGATTGAAGAAGGGAAACTAGAGAACCCGAGGAAATCTGTTAAACCAGATTATGCTACAACACATCTGTGAAAAAAAAATAATAATTGCGTTTTTGTATAAACAATGTTTTTCTTTTGTTTTGTATAAAAAAATAAAATAAAAAAAAGACACCAATACATCATACGAAACTAGCAACCTGGTACAACAATGTGAAGATCCACCCCATGATTCACATCATTTCATGCCTGCCTGTCAACCCTGATAATTGCGCAAGAAGATAAAGTGCAAGGCCCTTGAATGCTTCCCGCTTTCTTGTCTCCCCATCAAAAAAGCATCAAAACTGTGCAAGGCCTCTTGCTTTTATCCTGCTAGAGATGCATATTTGAATACAAAGCAGTTCCATCTTTGAAATAAAGCCCTCAATTACATAATGAGTTCTGCTCAGCCCATTGCTGCTATTTCAGGCTGACTGACTTGTGTGGAAAAACCCGGGCGTAGGACGAGTCTGACAGCACGTTACGCAGAGAGAATCTCAAGTGAAACTCAAGATTATTCATCAGAGGACTTGACAGAATATAAACATGTGAACAGAAAGAAAGCTATTTGTAATGTGCACCTGGGTTGAAAGTTTTGGTTCAATGCTAACAAATTGCTTTCCAAAAATATTTCGGAATAATATTACACATTTATGACATCATGGTGGTAGTGTCGCTGCCTCACAGCTCCAGGGATCCCTTGTTCACTCTTAGTCTCAGGGTACCACCAGTGGGGATTTTCCCATTTTCCAAGTGTGTGCAAGTGGTTCTTTTCGGTTTCTCTGGTCACTTCTCATCAAATAAAACCAGACTAATAGGTGGATTAGCTTCTCTTTTTAGCCGCTCAGCATTTACATTAACAGTATATTTATTGCTTTTAGTAGGTCCTTTATTCAGAGCGACTTACAAAATGTATGAACGTGGAAGAGGTAGCTCAGTGATTTTGATGTTGGACTTCATTTTGGGAAGTCAGGTGTTCAAATCTCAGCACTGCCAAGCTGCCACTGCTGGGATCCTTAATCCTCAACCCTCAACTGTCCTTAACCCTCAGCTGTATAAATCATTTTATCATGGCAGGATCTACATCTGGATGTTTGCCAAATGCTGTAAAAGTGATGGCTGACTTTTCATTCAGTATATATTCCTGTATAACTTTTCATTCAGGATGTATTCCTGTCTTCTGCCCGGTGTTTTTGGGGTAAACTCTAGATCCACCACGATCCTGGAAAATATAAATTGCATACAAAAGGATAAATTGCAAGTATATTGTTTGTATTTTATTATTTAAACTTGAATTTAATATAAAGTTGAAAAAACAATGATGATTGCTAACTGCGACTCAAAAGAAACCAGAATCTCCATTAACAAGTTTAGTTCTACAGTAAAACCCTATTGTACAAGCAACTAATAGTACGAGCAAACGGAGATACCAAAATTTTACCCTACTTTGCGAGCAAATTTCGAAGGTGCGGGTAAACCACGCTGCCAGTTCCCCGTTTTCGGCCAAGGGTAGCATCAGTCGCTTAGTTCATCTCGTGTCACTCGGTCGCTCTCATTGTTCAGTGCAGCAAAAACGTAACGTTTTTTGGTTATATTTTTAGTTCACTAGAAATCTTGAAAAATGTCTCCAGAATAAATCAGTGTTGGTGCTGCGAAAAACAAAAGTAAATAGAATTACCATTAAAACCAAGAAGGTTACGAGCGTGGTGCACGTCTCACACTCGCAATCAACCACTACCACATGAGTAAGTGTACAATTATGTTTACATTACGGTAATTTGCGCTGTATTTGTTTGTTAAAATAGGATACAAATACTTTTTATGTGCAGAAATTAGAATGAGATCTCGGAACGGATTAAATCGCTTTTACATTCATTCTTATGGGGAAAATTTGTTCGAACGTACGAGAAAATGGACCTACGAGCAATTTTACAAATTACGAATTATGCTCGTCCAACAGGGTTTTACTGTATTACCAGTATTGTGAATAATGATATCAAGCTTAGCAAGTGTGCCTTTTCATTTAGGTCTGTTTTGGTTGTTTTAGTTGACTAGCTTTAGAAATCAATGGCTAAAATAATATTAAAATAAATTGTTGTATTCTTATAGCAAAAATAAATCATGATTTAGCATGATCTCAGGCTAGCATTACAATGTTTATAAATATATATGTATATACACATATGTAACCTAGAGAGGATTCTTTTGGTCAAAGTAAACTTTCATACATAAAAGTGTGTAAGTATCCACACTTTTATAAGGCACTGCATATACTAATTATTGTAATGATTGTAATTATTATTATTATTATTATTATTATTATTATTATTATTATTATTATTATTATTATTATTATTATTATTATTATTATTAATACTAGTATTAGTAGTAGTAGTAGTGGTAAGTAGATATGTAATAGTTTTCATACTTTTTTGGTATAGCTGATTTAATTTCACAAGAAGTGTTGCTTTATATAATGTGAGAAAAATATTTGAAAGAAAAACACAGATTTGGAAAAACAAAGGAAGATTTTCTTAGTAAATCTTACAACTGCTCTTCTCTACCATGCCTCATTACCCTAATTTTATATATAAAAAAGTTCATTCAAATCCGTTGCCACATCTTTAGTGCAGCACGTTATTACTAAAACCTAAAAAACCTTTTGGAACCTTGAGTTCTTTTGCACTGCTAATACCGCATTACAATGCATTTAGCACTGCACTGTGATTACTAGCAGAGTCTCTTGAGGTCAGTAAGATTGATTTCGGGATTGGAAGAGGAAGTGGCCTGCTGTGCAACAGCTGGCAATGCCATCAGCACCTCTGCTTTGTAGATCTGCCCAGAGACCCTGTCAGTGCGAGGGCCAATTTCCACACATCAAGGGATCAAATGTGCGACAAGAGGGACAGCACATGCTGCTGTCGTGAGGATAACACAGTGTTCTAAGAAGCATGAGCTACCCTTGCAGTGCAACAGTGGGCATAAATAGAGAAACTTTTAAAGTAATACTACACCCAAAAACTTCCACTCTGTCGTTAATCATAAATAAATAGTTGGAATTGGCTGACTGGTATTGAACATTGATTTTTGTCCATCATGCAACTCCATCTAGGCCTGGAGAAACAATACAGCATCCTTAGAAGCTGAAAAATTGACAAAATGTATATTATTTGGCAAAATATTAAGTATAAAAGATCATCATCTTAAATATTGTTTCATACGTTACAAATTATGTTAGTGTAGAGACTTAATTTAAAGTATATTTAGTATGATCATATATGGGAAAATTGTGTGTGTGTGTGTGTGTGTTTATATATATATATATATATATATATATATATATATATATTCTCTGGTATCACCTCATTAACCTTCCATGTGGAAACATAGCAAAAAGGCCGTGTGGTGTCTTGATGATTTACGTAATTCAAACACCATATTTGCTTTAAAAAGATTTACAAGAATATTTATATACTACTATATATAATTTTTTATATATAATATACAATACTTTATGCTCTATTTTAAGTATGGTTTCAATAATAATAATAAAAAAAACATACATTTGCATGAAGCATCCATATTTGATGTATATAATATATATATTTATTATTATTATTTTTTTTACTATGTATCCAAACCCATGTGTTCTATTTCAATTCTTCAATAAACAATTACCAAATTTCTATGTACATTTAACAGACAATTAACTTTTCTACAGCTTTCGAAGTGTAGTTTCAAAATTAAGTTTAATATAAGTTTGAAACTATTCAATGTTTAAGAATCCAATATGGCTCATGGTGGAAAGTCTGTGGAATTCCAGATCTTTGTTTTGTTCTCGCTGGATGTGTTCCAGCGCTTCGATGGGTACACGCTTGGCTTGTTTGCTGCTCCTCCCCACTAATAAGAGGTAACGAGATTGTTAGGGAGAATTTGCATGGACTGATCTTTCCAGACTTCTTGTGTCTTCCTCCTGCTCCCGTGCTGCAGGTTGCTGTCCCCATACGCCTTTATGTAATTATGATCCTAATGAAAAGAAATCAGAATTCAGAGCCTTCCAAAATACCAATCTGGGTTATCCCACAACAGACACAAATGTGAACGTGTCCCAAAGTTGAGGTATAAGTAAAAATAAAGAAAGAATAGGCAGAAAAAGGCAGGATCCTATAGAAGATTTTTTTTTTTTGCAATTTATTGATTTGCTGATTGAAATTATGCATCTAATCACCAATGCAAGGAAAACAAACTGCACAGAAACTGAAGAAGCTATAACTTGATCATCAACATAAGAATCATATGGGAATGGAAGACAAACATGAGACAAATAGTGCTATGAAATGTGAGGCTATATATATATAAGTGCTAATTACCAGTGAATGTGAAACAGGTGCACAGTCACATGACATGGTGAGGTATAGATGCTGATGTGAGAATAGTCCTGTGGTTCATGGCAGAATCTTGGCAGTAGGAATATGTTATGATGCATGTCAATTGTATTTATACAGTATGCAATTGCCCAATCTGATTTATCAGGAAACACTTTATTTTTTAAATGCTCTACTAATCATTGTTGATTATAGATTACTCAGAATTTATTGAAAATTTGAGAGCATTTGCAGAAAGGTGTAACTGGAATCGGCGATATTTCAGAAACTAACATTGATTTGAATAAAAATTTACAACATATGAAAAAATTGTTTTATTATTACTTGTTGTAATATCATTGACTATTGTTTTTGCACTTTTTTTTATTTTATTACATCAACATCCCAGAGAGAGATGTACTGTACATGAATGTAATAGAAATGTGTTCTGAGGAAGGCATTATGTAAAGCAATCTGACGCACCTAAAATTATTTTATGGGAACTGAAAAACAAAACAAATTTCTATGCATTTTTATTTTATTGATTAGATTATGTAAATGAACTCAATCAAAATGTGTGTGAATGCAGTTAATGCAGTTAGCAGGAGGTAAAAAGCCACAAAAGAGCTAAGTGTTAAAATAGAGAACATGGTTGCTTTGTTTGCTTCAGGATTCAGTTGACGCTGTAGCTTGCTTTCTCATCATATATATATATATAATCTCCCCATTATTGTGACGTTCAGATATGATTCAGTCATATGTTCACTATGTACACTAGCTGGTCTACGGTCCTATTTAAAGTACTCAAAATGGCAGAAATGCATGTGGTTAAGCCCAAATAAAATTTGTAGGACATCCAAGAACACTTAAATTTTTTAATCAGTTTGGATTTTTTACAGTGACTGATGAGGACATTAGAAGTTGGAAATTGAGTCATCAGTGTCCCAATGTGTACTAAACCAGGGTCCTTACTAGTGCCTGAAAATGTGCACACATTCTTTAGGTTCATGACTTTTTGGAACTTTTTGAAACTCACTTATACCTTTATATTATTTGACAATTTCCAAAAGAACAATATTTACTCAGGCTACAAGAATGTTCAATGATTTGTAGTGGTCTTGATAAAGATATAGTGGCTTTAAAAAGGCTACACAGCCCTTGTGAAACCATTATAAATCATGTCCGATTTTTTTCTGCCTTTAATGTGATACAGGAAAAACAAATGGTGAAAAAACTAATAAAAATGTATTTTGGGGAAAATAGAAAAAACATCTATTAACCTGGGTGCGTAAGCATATTTTTCTTGTGTGCTTTTATCAGTTGTGTTCTCCTCTTGGTAAAGTCACTATGGCGCACTATTTTTTCTTCATGTTTTGTGAAATTCTCATGATCGATACATTTTGCCGACGAGACCCTGTACCTGTTTTATAATGAAACTGAGAATGTGTTAAGAAAATCCTGCAGAAACAGTGGAATTTTGGTTAGAGTTATTTAGAAATTTAGAAATTTAGAAACTTTAATAACAAAAATAATAGTTATTATTATTGTTAATATTATTATCATTATAATTAATGCATTTAAACATTCTTATTATTCATCTTTTTTGTCAGTGATGTGTAATCAAAATAGTCAATAGTCAACCCCAGGGAATGTACACTCCGGTATATGGACAAAAGTACTGGGACATCCAAGTTTCCCAGCCATATGCATTCTTTCCCAAACTGTAACTGCAAAGCTGAAGGCACACAATTGCAGTTTGTGTCTGGATGCAGTAGCAGGATGTGTCTGGATGCAGTAGCATGAAATCTTCCTTTCACTTGAAATAGGAAACCCAACCCAAACCTATTCCAGCATGACAATGCCCCTGTGCACAAAGCAAACTCCATGAAGATATACGTTGCATGGGTTGGAGTGAAAAATCTCCAGCGATAGAGCTCTGACCACAGGCCACCACATCTCACCTACATCAGTACCTGACCTCACTAACTACCCTTGTGTCTGAACGAGCACAAATCTCCACAAGCAGACTACAAAATCTGAACATCTTCCCAGAAGTGTGGAGGGAATTTTAAGAGCAAATTTGGACTAAATGTGGAATGCGATGATAAAAAGCACATACCATACTTATGACCAGGTGTCCGCTAATGTTTAGCAATATAGTGTATATCTATCCATAAAGATTGAGGAGTTTAATGCCATACACTATGTTAGGAAACAGTCTGTTACACCATTCAGTGGAATTCTTACTCTGTCAATCCTCCAGCAGCCTATGACATAAATTATAGCAGACATTAAAGATAAAAAGGCATAAAAAGACAAATTACAACTTTACACATTTGAAATACTGCAAATGCAAGAAGAAATGTAAAAATGCTTGTATATATAGAAAGTGTTTTGGGTGCGATATAAACATGGAAGTCATGAAAGTTTTGTATAAATACATTTCATGTTATGTTGTTTTTTTACTAATATAAAAAAGTGTTTGTGTAGAGAGTTTTTACTATTATTACTTTTATACAAGTGTAGTAACATTGATTATGCTTCAATATAATGTGAATGATTGCATTCCAGAAGGCATGTAATTAGTATTCAATGCTGGATTACTTTTCTTTATTGATCTACTCAGTGCTCCTGACAGTGGGCATCTTAATGCGATATCGCAGTCAATAATCATAATCCTTTCCTAAGTACAGATTATATATCAGTAATTGGAATACTAATAAATCCCAGTTTAACCATTTTAAAGATTAAACATGCACAAGATTTTAGAGACACTAATTATTTACGAGCACAGAAATTTTGATCAATTATTCATTATTTTTGTACTTTTTAATGATTATTATTATGCTTTAACCCTGGTATTTCTCCTTTATTACTTATTCATATTTGCATATTTATTGGTAGACACATTAAAAGAACAGAAGTCGAGGCAAACATTGAAAAGATGCTTCTTGGGAGATTCATTATATGGTTCATTTGCATAAGCTATAAATCAGAATCATATAAGATCACCAGTTTATTCATTCCTCCTTTATACTGTACCATATTAATGCAATGGTTGATTGCTTACAGAGTAGCAGGTGCAGGTTGAATAAAAAATGATCCTCCTCACCTCACCTTCAGCATCAATTCCTTGTATTTTTGTTGTGTTGATTTGCATCTTTATTCTGTTTCATTTCTGTTTGTTCCCATTGTTCACTAATTGCCTGACCTGTGTCTGTTTTCTGTGTATGATTTTGGATTTGTCTGTCGTTTTGTATTCATTTAATATCTTCCATTGTAGACAGTTCAAGATTAGAAAAAAAAAAAACATATTCCAGTTTTTACAGTTTTGCAGTGCAGTTCTGCAGAGATGAGTAGTAATGAAGTACAAATACTTTCCCCAGTGCTTTACTTTACTATTTAATTTTTTGACTTTAACTATTAACTTTTTACTTTCACTCACATATATCTGTACCAGCTACTTCTTAAATTTTTTAAACCAGGTTTGTTACATTCGTTTTAATCAATTTGGCGACATGATCAATATTTTATCTTCTCATTGCTCACCGTTTTTAGCCCATCAACCTGTTTCTTGTTATTGCGTGCCTTTAACCTACCACTGGTGTATCATTTCCTGGCTATGATACACCACAAGCGTAGGCTAGCCTATGAAGCTAACAACGCAAGGCAGAAGGCAACAAGAAATATGGGCCTTCAGCTAACGTGGATGAGACAGGGGGAATTATCTTTTCTTTGCTCGTGTTCTATATGGTAGTTGGTAAGTCTGGATACATTCACAAGATAACAACATTTGAAATATTTTTGTATTAATATAGCGTGGGGTCCAGTTACCAGCGTGACACTTAAACACGTAGTAGTAATGGCTACTTTTTACTTAAGTACATGTCAGAGCCCAAACCTCTTTACTTTACCTTAAGTGAAAAAGTGTAGTCAGTACTTCTGCTTTAACCAGAGTCTTTTAAAACATGAGTATCTGTTCTTCTACTTGAGTGAAGGATTTCCTAATTTTGCCACCTCTGATTTTTTGCTCACTACAGTATGTAAAGAGTGTTTTTTTCACTAACCTTTTAATCCATCCTGTGATTTTGAACCGGTTTGGCCATTTACTTCTCAGATTCATTTCTTTACTTTGTCATAATAACATCCACTCCTTTGAGAAAGCTTTCCATTAGATCTATAAGTGTGGCTTTAAGGATAAAAGCATTAGTAAGATCAGGCACTTATGTCCACCAAACTCCCAGAGGTGTTCAGTTGGGTTAAAGTCAGGGCTCTGTGCAGGACACCCGAGTTCTTCCAGTCCAACTTTGGTAAACTATGCCTTCAGAGAGCTTGCTTTGTGCACAAAGACTTTATCATGTAACAAAATGGTTTGGAAATCATAGTTTAATTCAGTTCAGTTTAGCTTTATTTGTGTAGCGATTTTACTGTAACAATGGACATTGTCCCAAAACAGCTTTATAGAAATTTACAAAGAGGTTATAAAGTTGGAATGTATAAGTTTAGTGCCTTTGAGTTTGTTCCTTATAAGTTTATCCCTAATGAGTCTGCCATTGGTGACAGTGTCAAAGAAAAACTCCCAGGAAGAAACCTTGGGGGCAACCAGACTCAAAAAGAAACCCATCCTCACCTGGGTGGCACCAAATGTCTATTCATTACAGTTGTTCAGTCATGTACAGTTGGGTTCTTAAATTCAAAACCTGTTAGAAATTTGCCCACTATGTTACCAATAAACATATATCTTTTCTTATCTTCAAGCAAACTGTGATCCTAAGCTATTGTAGCAAACCTTTGATATTAATTACAGTCCAAATCCATCTCTATAGTTCCTGTGAAGGGTACATGTAATCGTACAACATACAGAGATATTCTAGATCAGTGTACTTGGTGGTATCAAAAAGTTTTGAGACTTGCTTTGTTGACAAGAAAGTATTTATCAATGTTTACACACTATCACCGAAAAAATAGTCCCTTGAACAGCAATTCAGCACTTCCAGGGTTCTGTTTCAAAGCGTGTCAAGCACCTTGTGTGATTCATGCCGGATCTCCGCAATGGTGTCTTTTGAGCTGGATCTTCATCTTCTTGAATAAGGCAAAGTCTGCAGTAGCCAAATCTTAAGAGTAGGGTGTGTGTGGAAGTAAGATCATGTGGATTGTTCTCCGACTATCATCATGCACAAGTTGCTAAATGGTCTCGACATTTTTTCAGGGGTTGAGTTCATTTAAGATCCTCCTTATCTCTTATAGTCTTCCAGTGAAGTTTTTCTGTTCTTGAAGCATGCTTGTGACACAAGGCACCTTGAACTACTTATTGCAGCATCACCGTTTGTTAAACACATGTCAGGTTAAATGTCTCTGGGAAAGATTTGCTTAGTTTCACTCAAAATTTCACATTTGCTCTTTGTTCCAACTTGTTGTCTTTAATACAATTGCATATGGTAAAGCACATAGTCCGAATAGCACCAGTTACAACCATTGGTCTTAAAACCTTTTGATACCATCTCATATGTTTCCGAATGTATAGTACCAGTTTAAAAGACACATTTGAGTGTGGTCGTTAGGTGTCCACAAACTTTCACATATCCCTACTCCAATATATAAACTTTCTTTCGGCTTCTCCCGTTAGGGGGCGCCACAGCGGATCCGCCGCACATTTGATTTGGCACACGTTTTTACGCTGGATGCCCTTCCTAACGCAACCCTCCCCATTTATCCGGGCTTGGGACTGGCACTGGAAGTGGCTGGGATTGGTTCCCTGACCGGGGAACCAACCCCAATATATAATTTTTAAATATAATTATGGCAGAAGTCTTACCAGAGATATATTTGCTGTGGAATTTGTTATTGTATGACACTCTGTGTTTAAATAGATTTTTTACATTATTTGTGTATATCAGCTCACTGTCATTTAATAATTTATACCACAGCTATGAAATATAATTCAGGGTGAAGATTTACGAGAACCAATTCGCCAAGGCAGCCTAGCACTCCAATATTGATATGTGTAATGTCTGCCATTCGATATAACAACATTCATAAACACTCACATGTCTATTGACTTTTTTATTTTGTTTTGAAGCATACATTTGTTTCCTGGGTTCACTGTTATACATCATGCGATAGTGGGGAAAAAAATCCACTCCAGCACATTTGTATTAAAACCCACGAGCGCCGCAGAGTATGTATGGCATTTCCTATGGAAGAAAATACTTTTTGTTAAATAGCTTGTTTTTTTTTTAGATGAAAACACATAGATAAAAACAGCTTAGCATGCATGATCACATCGAATGTTAGAATGAAGACTGGATTTTAGTATAAATTTTTTTTCCACCCTCTGCCATTTTGGGAAACATTTAGTTACTTGTCAGTCTTCAAATCCAGCTATTCATCATAATTACATGGTGTGTTTATCTTTGTATCCCAGACTCGGGGATCACTTCCATTTCTGACGACGCCTTGCGCTGCTTTATCTCATTAATATAACGACCGTAACAAAAAAAAAAAGTCTCCATATATTTCTGAAAAGAAAACACCCCTTTTTTCCAGCTATTTTTTCCCTCAGCAAGCAAAGATCAAAGTTCCCCTTAATAGAACAAAACTTGATCATTACATGTTTGACAGCATGTATGTAAAAGCGTGTGTGAAAGATAATTAGTCACGTTTCGCTCCTCTTCTAGGGGAGCTTTTCTTCACTTTTATAATTTTCCCAATTAGCACAACAGTAGCCGCTAATTAGCTTTGAAAGGCCTTGTGGGTATTTTTGTGATCAATAGAACTCTGGTGAATGAACCTCTAACGACAGATATACTTTTTTTTTTTTTCATTTCTTTTTGTGTATAATGCAGACGGTGTGGCATCACGGATGCAAATGGCCACATCAGTTTGTTTCAGAACAAAAGCCGAGTTGGGAGGCAGATTTGCTTCAGGCATAGAGAAGCAAATCAACATCTGTGCATTATTCCTGATGTTATGGTAGTTCATCCTGTTAAAGAGACAGTAAGACTATCAACTAACTAGTCATTAATAGTTTATTGATAGTAGAGTATTGCAGTGATTTTATTTATTATTATTTTTTTTTATAAGAACAACACAATTATCCCTCTTATATATAAATAAATTTTCCAGTGATTTTTTATTTTATTATTATTTTTTGTTTTTTAACGAAAACAAATCAGCAGCTGATGCTCTTTATCCTTAAACTTACCTCTTATTCCAGTCATAAACTCTACAGATTTGCTAAGCCTGTGCTTAATGTCATCTCAGTGTCCTATTTCTAACTGAAAATCCCATCTACCTCAACATTTCATTCATTCTGAGATGCTTTTCTGATCACCAGAAGCAATTCGCTTTTCTGAGTTGTAAAGAGTAGTTATTTCAGTTACCGTATCATCCTTCCTGTCATTTTGAAACATCCAAGCCATTTACTTTCCAGATTGAGTCCCTTACCTTGCTGTTATAATAATTTCCAGTTTCTGTGTAGGCTTTCCATTAAATCTATGAGTGTGGCTATGCAGATAAAAGCATTTGTAAGGCCAGGAGTTGATGTTTTCCAAACTTCAATGGGGTTTTGGTCAGTTTTCCCATTGGGGTCAGTTCTTCCACATCAAATTTGGCAAACCATGTCTAAGTTTTAAAGCATCAGATTGAAGAAGGAACACATTTGGGTGTATTTGTCAGGTGTCCACAAACTTGTGTGTGTACACATTTATTCCTCTGATATATGAATTCAGATCTCCAAAATTTATTTTTAAACGTTATCACAGTAGCATCATGTCATGTTTTTCATCCATTCAGGGTTACATTTACTGCTTTGTTCGTTCCCATTTTCACTTATAAACATTTATAAACACCATTCACTCGATATCTTAATTTTCCTTTTTCTCTCCTGGATGTAAGAATAACAAAAGTAAAAAGAAACCAACAAAACACAAAATCACTTCAATTATTATATTTCTTGGAATTGTTTTCTGACTAAAATTCTATGTTGTACTTTTATTTTTTTTACCACCATTAAAAATGACGACACACTCAGCACAATGATATTATCTATGGTGCCTTTTTAACAGGAAGTGGGCATTGCCTAAACAAGAGTTATTTTTAATACTTCTTTGTAGATATAATATACCACTATACACCCCCAAAACACTGGAAAAACACACGACTATCTGCAATTATCAGGCTCTAGCAGTTCCTTAACCTCGGCTACATCACACCAATTTTTTAACTAGTTTTAACTACAGTATATATGAGAAATGTGCAGGAAATGTAGCCTCCTTCAAACTGTGATATTTTCTAACAAATTGAATGGGTAGCACTTCCTAAAGTATAAAATGAAATCATAACCTATTCGAAGCACTGCAACCCTGATTGACCCTGATGATGTGTTTACTACGAATAAATAAATAAATAAACGCTCCAAATGTGTGATTTAGTTTTTCCCGTAAGCGTTATATCTGACTGCTCGATTGTAGCCATATACAAAATGTAAAAGGTTTCCACTTGTGCCACTTTTTTGTTGCATCTTCAACAGAAACACACACCTCTAGTCGTAACAAGATGCTCGTTAATCAAAGCTTTAAAAATACTGTGCCTCTTATTCATGTCTGTTTAGAACACATTATTTGTTCATTCCAAAATAATTGTAATAGTGGTACCCCGGAGCAGGCTACCTTCTAAGACATAGTTCTTATCCACAGAACCTCCCTGAAGAGACTCCCATATCGAAGTTCATGCACTCAGTTTAAAGGCGATGTCCAGATCCAGCATGTGTTTAACCTAACCCTTAACCTAGTTCTTTAGTAACATCTTTGAGATAAATCAGATGCAGTGATTAAGGTGCTGGGCATATGCTTAAGGGAAGATATTTTACTGTAGGTCGGTTAGAGAGACTCCCCAAGGAGGCTAGGAAACCTTCGGAGGGCATGCAGTGTCAAAGCAGGAGTGCAGTGCTGCTAATTTGGTGGAGGATTAAAAAGAAAATTGCAAAGAAAGAAGTTGCAATTTGCTTCTGGGAAGCAAAGTAATACTCTGCGCGATTTAGCTCTAATCTCCATAAGGATGCAATTTGCAGTGATCTCTATTTGAAAATCTATATACTAGTCTTAATCCTGTTAGAAAACTGGTTTGTTTATATGCCACATAGAAGTGACCTACATAGAAATATTTGGAGATAAGAGGATGAATCAGTTAATAGAATCTAACAAGCATTAGATGTGTGTCTGTGTGTGTGAACCTTCCTTCAGTTACTGGCACCCTGTCATCCAGCTGGACGCAAAATCATAATAAATAGATCCTGATAAGAAATTCCACTGTTGGAAAAAAGCCTTTTGTGAAAAACACAATAGATGTCTCGGTATCAGTGCAACACTAGGGGAAGAGAAGTGTGCAACTGGGGAAGATTATAAGCATTTTAATTAAGTCCTGATAAGCCTCAGTTCTTCTGGTGGTTCTTTTTGATCGTGTCATAGATAATCACCCGGACCTACTGAGACTTCTCAACACTTTAGATCTTGTCTACTACGCCAACCGGATCTTGAATATTTAAAAACTTCGTGATGAGTGCTCAACAGTAGGAGTAGAACCTGATGTGGTCTTCTATTGTGGTGCCCCTGCCACCTCATGGATTTGTGTGTTCTGAGATGCTTTACTGCTCACCATGGTTGTGAAAAGAATGATTATTCAAGTTACTGTGGCCTTCCTGTCAGATAGAATCAATCAGCCATTTTTTCTCTGGTTTTTTTGTTGCGGTGGCCCATCCACCTCATTGTTTTGTGTGTTCTGATTTGCTTTTCTGCTCACCCAGGTTGTGAAGAATGGTTATTCAAGTTACTGTGGCCTCCTGTATGATAGGATCGATGAGGCCATTTTTCTTTGGTCTCATCAACAAGGCATGTAGGTTGGTAGATGTAGTAGGTTAATAAAACAAAACTAAACTAAATACAAGACCATCACACCATATGTACTCTGTGACTATCCCATTAAAAAGTATGTCCATTCATTTGCTTCTATATCAACCTTTAGTCTTCTGGGAAGAGTACCACTAGATTTTAGAGTGTGGCTGTGGGAATTTGGCTATTCAGCAACAAGGACATCAGTAAGGTCAGGCACTGCTGTTTGGTGAGGAGGCGTTCCAATTCATCCCAAAGGTGTTTAGTGGGATTTAGGGCAGGACACTGTGCAGGTCACTCTAGTTCTTTTACACCAACATCTTTATGGAGCGTTAGGCTGAGACATGTTTGAACTCCTTACTTGCAGTAAAGAAAAATTGTAATCTTCTAAACATATTGTATAACAATTTGTAGGTCAATATTTAAGTGTGGTGGTCATGTTTATACATATTTAGCCTCAAATACCCTTTCAAATAAAATATTAACATATAATCTAATGTCTAAATTGAATGGCTAATTTTATCCCAATGGCCCAATCAACCTTTAGAATTAGACCAGATCAGAGATCTGATTATCCAGGTGTAAAGGATTTTGAAAAGAAATTTTTTCAGACCAGTCTCACAGACCACCTTGGGTTACGTTCGGTTGATGAGAATGGGCAGAGGACAAGCATGACTCAGCGGGAGCCTTGTATAGCTTAAGGTCAGATGATGACATTGTTATCGGTTCAGGGCAAGGCAGCAAGCATCATAATCTTTATAATATGTGTGTTTGTACATTTCTGTCAGTTGTTATGAAAAGCTTTTATAGGTTACATGTTGCCTTATGAACAAATGACTTTCAGCAGTTTTTTAAAACAACAGGTAAAGAATTGTAGTTTCGGCAAGTTGATTTCTGACATTTATACAAAATGCTTATGTAAATGATGCTCAGTCTAATAATTTGCATGCTTAATGTAAAAAGAAAACTCCAGTGTTTTGATGTTGTTTGAATGATCATTTTATTCATTTTACTGTGAAGGTACTCAAGTGTTTTTGCAGGAAAATTTTGATGGCAAATCATCTCTTTATTGTGTAATCAAGTAAACAAGTAATATTATATATATATATATATATATATATATATATATATATATATATATATATATATATATATATATATATATATATATATATATATATATATAATGTATTTCTATTATACGACTAAAAGTTTAATGAATTAAGGTAATTTAAAGTCCTGAGAAAAAAAAAAATCAAGTAAACAAGTAATTATATATATATAATTTTTTAATTTTTTTAATTTTTTTAATTTTAGTATTTTTTTTTATAAAGAAAAGTGAAGTGAAGTGAAAAGTTTATAAAGAGTGGGCTGTGCGTTGTTCAGTATTTCAGTTATATAAAGATTGTCAGCAAACAAACCAGTTGCATCTGTTGGTATTTGATGTCATTATTATTTTTTTTTAATATTTTACCACAGTTAAATAGAAGAAATGTTAAATATACAATGTATACAAAAAAAACAGTAAAATTACGATTTTATGACTTTTTACCCTTTAGGCCAGGAACGGATAGCGATCGACTCCAAGTACGAGCAGGAGGGGAAAGTACAGTTTGTGATTGATGCAGTGTATGCCATGGCACACGCGCTACACAACATGCACAAAGATTTATGCCCTGAGCAGTCAGGCATCTGCGCTGAGATGGAATCTGCAGGTGGCAAGAAGCTGCTCAAATACATCCGCAACATCAACTTTAACGGTGAGTGAACAAAAATCTCACAGTATAAGGAATTTCATGTGGTGAGACAAAAACAAAAGCTCAGGATGCTTCAATGACATATAGATGTTCTTTATTTCATCACAAATCAGTCTTGTGATCCCGAATACAAAATGTATTGTATCGGATTTGCCCATTGAGAACTTATCCTTGCTATTGCCAAACAATGTTTGCAGTCTTTTATTACATGCTACTGTTGGACAGCAGGTCTATGTATTAAAAATATTTTGTCTAGAAAATCTATGTTGTCTTTTAACCTGCAGAAACAAGCAAATCTTTCAGTCTAAATAAGAAGGTTCAATTAAAAATCAACAAACAGCTTTTATTTGTCTTATATACATTTCAGCACAGTAAAATGCTTTTGCATATCCAAGCTTGTAAGGAAGTTACCCCTGAATCAGAGCGGATTAAGGGCCTTATCAGTGTTGAGGCTTAAACCCCCATCCCTCTGATAAGTAGCCCATTGCTTTAACTATTAAGCCACTACTGGCACTGCAAAAGGTCATGTTATTATTTTATGGAAGAACTCCTTATTAACTTGGCCACTATTACAATAAGAACATTTAATCGCATATTACACAAATCATGATTTACCAAAGCCAAACAAAGCATTGGGAAGATCAATCCAAGATCAGTCCAAAAGTGTATAGTTTGCTTCAACAAACTTGCCAGGATTTGCATATTAGAAGTGTCTAGAAGAGAGGGTTTTTTAGCAATATGTTATATGTTACATAAAAGTAAGAGACAATTTGAAACCATAATGCCTTGAAAAAAATACAATATTTGTGGACTCCTGACCATATTAAATTGTATAAAGTTCACATTCAGTAGCACTTTTTCTTGGCATTTACTATGCCACCAATGGCATTATTAGAAAATAAATAAATAAATAAATAAATAAATAAATAAATAAATAAATAAATAAATAAAATAAAATAAAAAATTGGCCCTAAAAAAATCAACAATATAATAAAAGGTAGTACTACTTCTACTACATTTAATGTTAGTTACTTTATTCATTAACAGCATTCCATGTGTATATTTAATATTTGATTCAAATGACATTTCGTAGAACCTTGAGTATATTTACACCACCAGACTTACATTTCTCGTAGTTACATTAAACAGATAAATGAGCCAAAATCCACAGTCTAAAGTTACTCATAATTCATGTCATGAGTGACAAATAGAAAGCTATTTTGCTAGAATATAACATTTCATGCTCTGTTAGCAAAGCTCAGATTAAAGTGCAAATCTGCTCTATCAAAGTCTAAAAGATTAGGGTTTTTGTTTTGCCATGGCATTCAACTTCCTACCTAGAATATATCTTTTAGTATACTTCACCAAACACTGAATGATGTTCATTTGCTGTTTAGCTGACTGTTAATTTGCTCTTCTGGTAAGCACTGGCATCTACTATTAGTTGTACCAACAAATAAATACAAATGCATAGAATGCGTCTCAACAGTCTCAGTCCTGTTTCCCAAAATGCAGATGTGATCATTATGAATGATGATGTTTCCTAGAGGGGATACAAGAACATTACAGGCTGTAAACCAACACATGCAAAGAATTACATTTATAACAAGATTTAAAAATGATACACAGGAAAACTGCAGTGCAGTGTGGCAAGTGTGGCCTGGTGGCAAAAGCAGGTTTGATCTATAATACGCCATTAGTATTCAATATTGAATTTAATGAGGACAGATATACAGTATGGAGCACAATAGCACGCATGAACAATCGCATTTGACAAATACATTTTGCTTGTAATGAGCAAGAAATTATTTATAGATAAACTGCATTCTAGCACTATTTTCTTTTTTCTTATTTGGGCCTGAATAATTATTTCAGCATTTGTAATAATTATATCACAAATCGGAAAATCAATTCCAGGGTGATACATAATCATAAACACCATATGCAGCGGTCCCCCGGATCTCGTGGGGGTTATGTTCTATGAGAACTCACAAATTTTCCGAGCCGCAAGTTCCGAACAGGGCATTATTAAGGGTAGACTGTATAGTCATGACAAAACTGCACACAATAGCATACAGAAGTAAGGCTGGGACAGATTTCACAAACACAAGAAAAAAAAAATGGCTTTTTGTCAAATACGTAATAGGGAAAATTTTATAAAAAAAAAAAAAAAATAACAATATGAATAAAAAAAGACCAAACAAAAACTGGGTAGCAAGACTTCAAATATGTACAATATATATCTTTTCTTATGATTCTTTTCATTATTTTTGTATAAGCAAGCATGATATCACTATATCTAGCATATAAAACACACACATAACGGTATGAGAAAGCAATGCTGGGGCTGATTTCTTTCTAGCTTAAATGGTAGATTCATGCAGTGAATTATTCATTAAACACTCCGTTAGGAATCAAAGAGTCACACCCTTTTTTGCACAATTTTTTTTTTTTATGAAAGCATACTTGCATCATTCACCTGATGAGACTGAAACAGCCTAAAAAAAGTTACAAATTTATATGGTCTGGGGTTAAATGATTTAACACTCCATACGTTTCTCACTGAGCAAAATTTAAAGCAGAATCAAATCGATTTTTCAGAACATGTTTGTGAGATTTGATACATAAGTTGATTCTTAAATGACTTTTCATACTGAGTTTTTTTAGTGGGAACACATGCTAGAGGTATTTGACATTTCCCATTCGAGGCATTTCTGGGAAAACAAAGAATTGGTCATAGAGGTAACACTTCATAGGGAATAAAGGTAGAATGATCATTTATTCTGACATGTAAACTATAGTTATCATCGTATAGAGTTTTGTACTGCGAAAAGCACAATAGCTTAAAACATTAGCAGGATTGCTTCCACATGAATGTTTTTTTCCCAATACAATAAAATCATTAATAGACAAAAAAAAGAGAATTCTATTACGGGTATTTACATCGTACACTGTATGGAAAAATGGCTTTACACCTGGTATTAACTGGCAAAACTGTTTTCTAATCTCATTCGTTTTTTTTTTATTTATTAATCTCCGTTGACATCAAATTCACATAAGTATGGTATGTATGGTAAATACAGTATGCACTAGATCTTTGAGGGTAATCTTGCTAGCAAGTCAAATTTCTCTATTTCATTTGATGTTTTTTCTTCCTTGTAGTGCATCAATTTTTTTTTGTTTGCTTTTTTTTTTTTTTACTTAGCACTGTTGACAATTTGTGTAGCAACAGTATTTTCTGAAATGCTTAATTTCTATTTGTATCCCTGGGATATTTATGCTTAAGTGATAAAAAACCTCCAGCACATACAGTACACATGGAGGAAAAGAATTGTTTTGAAGTTTGCCTACTGTTGTTTTTACTTAACTTTTAAAGGCTTCTTCAAAACTGTTGCCTCGAGCAAGATCATGAAACCACTGGTGATACTCAGTGCATACTAATAAACATTGATATATGTAGCAGTTCCAACTCTAATACAATATAATAATACAACAATATAATAGTATTAACTTAATATTAATGCATATGTGGTCATAGGAACAAGGCTTGGATTGTACAGTGATAATTGGACTGTAAATAAAACTGTTCTGCTCATAGAACGCAAGCAAAATAATTTATGTTGGTTATTAGCAAGGCCAAGATGTAGGCATTAAATTATCAAAAGTCTTTTTCTTGCAGATAAATGTGCCCCATTTAGCAAGTAATAATAATAAAAAAAAAACCCCTATGATTCAGTATCTCAAAATAATCTGATATTTATTGATTTATTTATTTATGATAAAAATTCCCACAAACATTGTTGAGAATTGCGGCTATCAGATATCGACGGTAAAAATAAATAAATAAATAAATAAATAAATAAATAAATAAATACATTTGCAGCATTGGATTTTTAGTTTTGGCCCATTTCTTAATTCCTCAAGGTTAGAAGGGTTCTGCCGATAGATTCAGTGTCAGGTGGTATGTTTAGGTATAAGTTTAGGTTGGTTGTCTTCGGAAAAGTATCTTCCTCATACCAAATATTAGCCAAAAATTCTGCTTGCAGAGAAGAAGCCCCATATTATGATGCTCCCATCTTGCAAATTTGTTGTGATTAAAGGTAAAAAGTTAAAATGCCTTTGTTGTATCTTAAAGCACAGTAAAATTCTTTCTTTTTATATCCCATTGATGTTAGGAAGTAAGGGTCAGAGTGTGAGGTCTCATACATATACCAGGGCTTGAAACCCCAACCTTCTTATCAGCGGTGGTCATGTGATCATACACTTAATGGACGAACATACTGGGGCAGCTGACATTTTCTGGCATGTGGTTATTCTGCAAACTGTTACCACAAAGTAACATAATTAATATGTATATTGACAGACATATAATTTCTATTTTTACTATTGTAGAAAATCAAGACTTTGCAGTGTGTCCATTTAATAATAGTATACTATATAATACAAGAATAGTATTTTAAATAATAAAAAAATAGGTGTCTGAATACTTTTTAGCTTCACTGTATAAAAAAAAGCAGAATAGTAATAAAAGCAATAATAGAACCAAATGCGAGAAGAAGAATATAATAAAATATAATAAATTAGTTAAATTGTTCTATAATCACATAATTATTCAACTTATATAACTATATATGTTTTTTTGTGACAGCTCACTGCTTCCAGTTTTTCTTTTCTCAGGGCTCATGGTCTCTCACTCTTTCTCTCAGTGCGTGTGTTAATATAACGTGAATATCTCACCCTCACAGCAATCATGCAGCTAAATTGCACCTTCAAACTGCTCGCAACGTTCCATGTAACCAGGCTAGTTAACAGGGACGTCTCAGGCAGCTTCGAAGCTGCAATTTAGCTACATGATTGCTGACAAAGAGTTCTTCAGAAGAATAGTTACTGCTTTGCTGGGCTCCGTGTCACTCTGACTCGTGCAAGCTTTTGAGAGGAGCGAGACACTCCGTGCATCCATTTTCTCTTGCCCCAGGTTCTCGGACTAAAAGCCGAAACTGCAGCAGGTGGCACTACAGCACGGGGATAATGAAGTGCAACAAAAAAAAGCTCAGCAGCAGATTGCCCAGCCCTTGTGGCTCGGTGTTCATTCTTGTGTAGTGATTCAGAATCACGCCTGAACCGCTCCATGGCCATCAAATGTATTTATTTATTTATTTATGTTATCCCTGAGAGCGTTATGGGAGGATGAAAAACTGCTGCCTTATATTCTTTATTTGAGTCATCTCTTTGTTAGGACACGGGTGACAGAAACGGCACAGTCTGCTGCGATGAGACAGGGATAGACCGTCGCGTTTTTTCCTGGCAAACAGAGCAGGTGGAGAAGCGTGAACAGTGCGAGATTTGTCAGCTTGCACAACTCATTAAAGGAAAGCCTTGGCAGAGAAACCAACCTAATTTTCACAATTCTCACTTATCCCAAATGTAGACACATAGCCAAGACATGTTTGATGCCCAACATTTGCGTTCGTAATTTGCTCAAGGCTTATGAAGATACAAGTCTCCAAAAAACATCTTATTCAAAGGTTTAGCTGTAAATATATTATTTAAATAAAATGATATTTGCTTTAAAAAAAAAAAGGCACTTTATTTGGCAATGAGGCAGATACAGTATAAGAATTAAAGAAGTGAGTCACATGACTTTTCCAACCATATATTATTTTCCCCAAACTGTTAGAAACACACAATTGTATAGAATGTCTTTGATTGTGGTAGCATGACATTTTCCCTTCCAAACCTGTTCCAGCACAAAACCAGCTTCATGAAGATATGGTTTACATGGTTTGGAGTGGGAGATCATGAGTGTCCTGCTATAGAGCTCTGACCTCAGCACTATTGTACACCTTTTGGGATGAATTGGAACGCTGGCTGCACCGCACCCTAGAATACATCAGTACCTGACTTTACTGATACTCTTGTGGCTGAATGAGCAAAAATCTCCACAAGTACACTCCAACATTTAGGAGAACATCTTCCCAGAAGAGTGGAGGTTATTATAACAGCAAATGTTTAATATGATCTTTCTTTCTTTCTTTCTTTCTTTCTTTCTTTCTTTCTTTCTTTCTTTCTTTCTTTCTTTCTTTCTTTCTTTCTTTCTTTCTTTCTTTTTTAAATCTTTAAATTGTTGTTTTCAAGACATTTATCGTGTCTTTGTAATTAAACATTGAAAGCTGACTAAGACAGATGTGATGGTGGGAAACTTCCAATAATGGTAATACAAATTTTATTAGTCCAAATATGATGATGTTCAGGCCAGATGTTTCTGCAAATAAATAAATAAATGACTTCTAAACTTTTTCACATTCCCAACAGACAATAAAAAACAACCTTAGGCACATAACATTACTTAGTCGATTGACTAATTGAAGTACAATAATAAAGAAAGCTGGTTAAATCAGATTTTTATTGCACATTAATGCCATTTACATAAATATATTTGTATAAATGTAATACTTTTGTACCTACTATAAAAAAAAAAAAATCATCCAAAGAACTCTGAGAGCTTTTCTACAAGTGCAATTAATAGAGAGAGCAAAACAGAAACGCTCATCTGTTTTCAGGCGAAGTAAAAAAGACTGACCTTATCGTTGTCATTCGTTTTTGTTCCAAACTGACAGCTTTTTCCAAAGAAGCAGACAAGGGACCTGAAAGAGTATCAGGCCCAAACTCCTCACCCAAGGGCTGCTCGCTTTTTATTATTTTTTTTTTAAACCTCAACAAAAGAACACTTTTCCTATTGAGACTGGTGAATAGACATCTTTAGAGCTAGCAATAGCCTGTATAATAGTCTAGCAATAACAGAACAAGAAAAAGATCAGAGAGCGCAG
>NC_139601.1:14878906-14916406 GCF_946808225.1 Silurus aristotelis | reverse complement strand
AATTCAATAATTCTATAATGTAGAGTAATGTAATGTTTAAATGTAGCCCTATACCTTGTGTTAATTTAGCTGGCATTTCCAGGCAGCTGTTATATCTTTAGGAAGCACTTGCTAATTATATTTTACTTGGTCTTCTAATTCCTCCAGATTGAAATGTATACATTGTGTAATAACGCAGATTTATTTATCGGGAGAAATTGAATCAGCGTTGTAACAGCATTCGAAGAGAAGAATGAAGAGATGTATAATTCGGTCTGCAAGAAACAACAATGTAAAATAAAATACAGTTTTGCAGATTTGCATATTTTGCAGCTTTTTAAGCATTAGTTATCGGATGGAAAAGCTAATAATAAGCTATTTTATCAATTTGATTAAACCTTGCTAGTTTTCTGTTTTTTTTTACCTGAAAACCATTGGTTTTTTTAAAAGCTTTATATTTTGACATTTGGCCCATTTTTTTCTTGCTTTTCTTGCACTTAAAAAAATACAGTCAAAATGTATTGCTATTAAAAGGAAAAAGTCATTCCAGAAGTTTACCATACTAGTACCGTAGTCACAGTGTCTACAGAACACAATGAACAAGTATTATTACTGGTTATGACTGTACATGCAATTTAATAGGAATCTAGGCATTAATAACTTCTAAATGGAAGGGTGAATCTAAAAGGAAAAAAAAAAACCTTTAAAAAAGCGTCTCTATGTCTATATTGTCTCGTATTATCTTGTATAGTTTGTTTTGTCTTGTATTGTCTGTTTTGTCTTGTATAGTTCAAGCTAATTGTGTTGTGTTATTTATGTCTGTACTTTTGAGAGTCAACAACAGCTGGAATTAAATTCCGTGTCAACACATTTTGCCAGGAAACCTGATTCTGATTCTAATGACATTGGTCAGCCACAAACAGTGCTAATACTGATATTGATATCAACATTTATATCACCTACTAATAATTGATTATTCATCCTGTATTTTTGGTGGAGTTTTTTATCAATGTTGCCTAAAGAAAAAACTCAATCCATATACTACATGGAACAAAGTTTTTACAGACACCTGAGCATAAGACTCAGTTTACATCTTATTGAACATCCACTTTTCTGGGAAAATCTAGTTTTATCTAGATCTAGTTCTAGCCCTGGAACTAGATCTAACCCTAACCCTAGTTTTTGGAGTGTGCTTGTGGTGCTCATTTGGCCACAAGGGCATTAGTAATGTCAGGTACTGATGTTGGGTGAGGAGGCCTGGGTTTTAATCAGTGTTCTAATTTATCCTCAAAGGTCAGATCTCTAAAGCAGACCTAGACAAACTGTGTAAAACATATCTTCATGGAGCTTTATGCAGGTTTGGGTCTCCGAGTTAAAGTGAAGCAAAACAATTATGTGACCGCATCCAAAGACATCATATACAATTATGTGCCTCCAGCTGTCTGGCAACAGTTTAGATAAGAATCACATATAGCTGGAAAATTCAGATGTCCTGGTGATTTTGTCCATATAGTGCATGATTGGGCAAGTAAATGATTTCAGTCTAGCTTTATTTGCACTGTGTTTTGACATTCAATCTTAGCATTTCTCATCTTTTTTTTGCTATAAAGTAAAGAAAAAAAAGGCACTTAATATCAAGGGAGTGATGCTTTTACTGATTCTAGTGTATCATTTATCAGTAAGCCTTTTTTTTTTTAAGTCTCAGCAACATCATAAACGGATTTGGCTTGCTTTCTGGAAATCAGGCACTGTGTGGCACAGTATGTAGTGATATAGAGAGAGGGCTGCATGCTACTGAGTCACAGATGAGGAGGCATGTACAAGGATCGGCCTCAGCTCCCATAGCAAATGTCATTTGTGCATCATGCATTCCTTTTCCCCCTGTAAGAGTAAATCTGCAAAATGGCAAGAGGATTTCGAGAACACTCGGGCAACGCTCAAAAACATGTGCAGACTTTGCCATTTGCTTTTTGTTTTTTTTCTTGTTTAGTTTTTTTTTAACAAAAGCAAAAAGCTGCTCTCCTCTGCCACAGAACGTTGTTCCTGGATTCCCGAGCACTGAGAGCCACAGAAGGTCATGTTGTAATGAGCTGTGTTTGGAGTGTCGGGGACACAGGTATAAAAAGATATCTACATAAAACCAGCTCTACTTGGTCCTATAGGCTCATTCTGAGATAACTATGCCATGGTTTTCAGGGTTGATCTCACTTGCTTCCTGGGTTTATGATGAAAGTCAGGACTGAATCTATTCCCGGGAGAAAAATACAGTGACTAATGGCGAGTGGGGTCGTTACAGAATTCATTGCGATGTTTAATGGCAGCCGTGTTCTGATGTGTTTTGGTGTTTTCTGCAGAGATGTGAATAATTAAGCAGGTACCAAACTTAGTGAGAAGTTTCATTTTTTTTAAAGGAAAAGTCCTGTAATAAAAAGTGTTATATTACAGCTTTATTATTATTGTTATTATTATTATTTATTATTATTTACAGCTTGTTCTATTAATGGGGTTACATTGATAAAGCTACTAATTAGGGAAGTGGTATGATAACTCAATGGTTAATGTTCTGGGTTACTGACTGGAAGGTCAGTGGTTGGGCCTTTGAGCAGGTGCTGTATCATGTCTGACCCTGCACTCTGACCCCAGTTTCCTAACAACCAGCTATCCGAAGAAAGAATTTTACTTTACTGTAGTGTAAATGTCACAAATTTAATGCCTTTTGTTTGTTTGGATTTACATCATGCAAGTTGTCCACAAAATCAGGCATGATGTGCAAGATCACCTTTAACAGCTCACTTACTCCATTTCAGTCAAATGTCAGACTCGTGAGAAGTCAAATGGAGATCTGTCGAGACGTGACCTTTAAGATATCATTATCATCAGCGAGAGATGATTGATCACGAATACACATTAGGGGTTGAACTGATTACACTTTAAAATTACAATATTTTCTGAACAGGTGATATCTTCTAAATGATTACGAACTCGGATATGAATAAGGGATATTGTTATTATTATTATTATTATTATTATTATTATTATTATTATTATTAATATTGAGATACACATACAGCATTAATTTTAGTAATGCCTGGTCAGTGTCAGTTCGGTTACTGATTTGTTTATGTTTAATTTTCCAAAATAAAAAAAAGAAAAAGAAAATCACAGACAGAAAAACTGCACAAGTGGGTTTAAAAAAAAATAATCATATTAATAATTTTATCTTCAGCATATGTAATAGTCCAATATATATCTCGATATATCTTTCTATATTCGAGATGAATTATTAACTATAGTGGTGTAGCTATGGCTGAGAAACTGTCAGAATTTGCAGAATTGACAATGTAACATTTTCAAAATGTTCTGATTATATAATTATTAATATACACAATTAGCTTGTAACAACAAAGCGATCTGATACCATTTATTTTCATTGAGCGACATTGAGTTGACCTTGGTGTGTCATAAGACCCAATAAGCTTTAGAAATGTTAAACTAACATGAGGTGCAGTGACTACCGATGGCATTGAAGAGAGTAGCTCAGAGCTTCACAAACTCTTACAATAAACCTGCTGCATGTGTCAGCTCTTATGTTTGGGGTTAAGAGCCTTGCTGAGGGACCAAGAACTGTGTTGGTGTGGCTTGGATTTGAACTCACAACCTTTGGCTCCAAAGACCAATGCCTTAACCACAAAGCTTCCACCTCCCTACTGCTGGGAAGATGCACACATCTGATATATGTATTTTCTATGAGTAGATGCAATAATATATAATGTAACTAAGTGGCTATGTCTGAAAAGCAGTCATTATACATAATACAGACACCAGAAGGCAATTGCTCATTCTAATTTGCATATCACTTTAGAATTTAGTTGAGTTATAATTAAAGTTTGAGTGGCCTTTCAGAGTAAATTCTTGAGTGTCCAGGTAGGTTCACGCATCAGGATGAATTTAGGTCCTTTTAAAGTTTGTGTTCACACTCCCTGACTAGTTCAAACAATCAGCAGTCATGTCATACTTGGATTTGTTGTTGTTGCCGTTGTACTTTCGAAGTGACTAAAAAAAAAAACATCGTATTAGCAGTGAATAAATGGTTTCGTTGAAAATCCCTTGTTATTTGTTTGGGCTTGCAGCTATGACAAGCAGTTTGCAGTCAAGCTGTGTTTTCTAAATAAGGTTTTCAGGGTGTACATTTTATATTCATGAACCCAAGACAATCAACAAGCTAATTTAAAGTTGTTTACATGAAAAAATAGCTTCCTTCACAAAAATAAAAACTTAACAAAAAAGAATTCTGTTCTCTGAAAATTCAGACACGAGGATACATTGAAGCAGAAAACCTTTTGCCGTCTCTTAGGTTCAGACACGTACATGTAAGCGTTCATTAACATCCGTGGTTCATTTCCTCGCCGCTTAATTTTCCCTCGTCACTCACTTCCTGTTTGACATTAATTTGCTTGCTGTGTACATTTCATTGCACGAGTCTCCATGGAATCTTCTTTAAGAGGCTTTTTTTCCCCCCACCGAATAGTTAATTACTGTCGCAAACACTCATACAAGAAAGCAGCCAAGCATGCCCTGAGTGTCAGATTGAATTTGTGACATGACCGACAACTGAATGCTCGCTGTGTGACAAACCACAGACACTTACTGTGTTTGACAATTCTGAACATCCCCATCACTTCCCCGATCTATAATAACCATATTTTCGGTTCATGGGAGGAGGGAAGGCATAAGAAAAAAAAAGAAGAGAGAAGAAACATACATCACTACTGCTCTTATTAGCACAGAGACCCGAATGTAGACAGCAATCTATTTCTAAGAAAAAGGAGTAAAGAAGCTGGTATGGTGTCGCAAAGGGAGCTTAGCAGATGGAATTTTGCCACTGTCTGAACCATGTGAAATGTGGAGGAGGTTTCAAAAGTAAAGGAAGACCATCAAGGGCAAAGAGATGGATCTCGCTCGAGGTATCCATAGCAACGCTACCGTTAGTCTTGTTTAGACTTCATGATGAGTATTGAGGACAAGTGTACGGAAACCCCCAAAGTTCAAATACTGTGCCGTAACAGCTGGTTGGAAAATTGCTTGAGGGAGCATATATCAAGCTCACATGTGCATAGCTGCATGGCTTTTTTCCCACCAGCAGTTTCCAAGGGAAAACACCATGCACTCACTTTCTGGTCACATTTGATACCAGGACTACAGTTCATGTTCGCCAAGACTCTAGCGAATTATTTCGCTGACCTCAAACCACTATGACCAGAAATGTTTTTGAGCAGCAAAAACATTTATGTGTGTGGTATAAGAGATGGATGAGTCAGGAGGAACAAGAGGGAGGGGGTTAATCTTGGTTTCCAAGCAACTAGACTCGCCAGATGGCATGGAGCTGTGAAATCCTTGAGAGTGTGGAGTTAATAACGCTAAAAAAGACAATAGCTTGCTTGTGTAGAGGACCTGCACTGAAACCTGCAGACACCAGGGGTACATGATGTATATCCTATAGATCTGTTCTTTTCTTATCACAATAAATAATGTTAAACTAGAAATTAGTGTTATTCTTGTTACAATTAACAATGAACTGACTGCTTGCATATTGTCTGTAGAGTTATTTATTTTTTGACATGGACTATACTTAGCATGATAAACTATGTATTTTGAACTGCATACATATTTACATAAACGTAATAAAAAAAATTTGTAAAAAAAAGAAGTCGTGTTATAATGACACCATTGTAAATTGAAATATCGTTGAGACATGACCTAGCCTATCCAGGAATTTTAAAGAATGGTGATCAAAATGGAGTAGATGCTGTAATTGGTTAATAACAATTCTTTGAAACACCCAAAACACAGAAATATGCAACACCGTGACAACTAAACTGACCGATGGCAATACATTTTCTATATTTCTCCTTATCGTTATCGTAAGATCAAAAAAACTAAGTCGAACCACCGCAATTTAGGGACTACCAGAATAACAATGTTAAAATCTGTCAACATGTAACCAGAAACTCGAAGCTTTGCCTAAGCACAAATTAATGGCCAATCTTCTGTCCTAGGGTGTGGTCAGTGGCAGATAATTATTATTATTATATATTTTTTTTAATTAAATACATAATTAGAATAAAACAAAATTACAACACAATCTTCTCCACCCACTCCACCCTGCATGCCTCTCATTCACACACATGTACTCTGACTTACTCCCACTGACTTTCATCCCCTTCTCTCCAAGCGTACCTCCACCTCTCCAGGCTCTTCTCAACCTGCTTCCTACTCTCACCACAAATAACAATATCATCCGCAAACATCATAGTCCACGAAGACTCCTGTCTGACCTGTCCATTACCACTGGAAACAGGAAAGGGCTCAGAGCTGATCCTTGATGCAGTCAAACCTCCACTTTAAAGTCTGTCGTTCCTACTGCACACTTCACTGCTGTCACACTGTTCTTTCACATGTCCTGCACCACCCTCACATACTTCTCGGACACTCTCATACAATACCACAACTCCTCTCTTGGCATCCGGTCATACCCTTTCTCTAAATCCACAAACACACAATGCAACTCCTTCTGATCTTTTATATACATCTCCATCAACATTCTCAAAGCAAATAAGGCGTCTGTGGTGCTCTTCCTCGGCATAAAACCATACTGTTGCTAAAAGATGGTCTTCTCTCAGCCTGGCTTCCACTACTCTTTCCCATAACTTCATGTGACTGATCAACTTAATTCCCCTGTAGTTACTGCAGGTCTGCACATCTCCCTTATTCTTAAAGATCAGTACCAGCACACTCCTTCTCCATTCCTCAGGCATCCTCTCACCATCAAGCTTGGCTACAAAGCTCAAACAATATCAAGTAATCGTAGTGTCACAACTTTCACCTTACACCTTTTTCTTTCCTATTTTTGCACACTTTGGTGTTTAGGATTTACTCGCACTCTAAAATCAAGCAAACACCATCTGGCACCTGTGCTACTGTGGTGATTAGTCTGTGTGCTTGATAACTTATTTTTTTTATACCCATGTGTTGAAGGCCAAATATTTGTTAGGAGCTATAAATAAGCAGGAACCCGACGCATCCAAAGGCTTGATTGTTCTGGGAAGAGGTCCAGTGATGAAAAGCTCTGCACTTTTTAACAGTAACTGTGATAAAACAGCAGATGGGAAGAAATTCCCAAGTACCACCGTTCCTTTTATATGTCATGAAGGTATAGTGATATATCTTATTCCTGATATTTAACTCATTTATAAATGAATACTGAGTGGGTTTACGTGTAGGTTATGCATTTTTTTGTTTATTGACTTTACTTGAATTTGTAACTTGACACAGGTTAACTTTTAGGAAGTACATAATTACACCACACCACATAATTATCATTATTTATGGCAGTTGTATACATTTTACATGTAATCACACAGATTTGATCAGATACACAAGTAAACAAAGCATCATATGAAACATTTAAGGCTTTTCCAAAAGTGCAATGGTAGCTGCTTGAAATAGGATATAACTGACAGGTGTTTGTGTACCTCGTGTGGCAAACTACATTTAGAAAGAAAGCGAAGGCTTATAAACACTCCTGTGCTCATTAGAACTCTACACTACTTGTTAAATGCTCTGTATGAACTGATCCATTTGCAAAGCATGTAGGCGTGGGCCACTTGGTTTGGACTCAGTATTGATGGTGTTTAAATTCCCACCTCACCTGTGATGCAAGCCAGACAGGAGAGATGATTAATTGGCTTGTATGTTTGACAGTAAATGGTGCCAGTAAAAGCATAAAGCCTGGGGAGTCCTGATAAGAAGGGAAGCTTTGGGCATAATGATTGAGCATGGAGCGCTGTGCACCCTTTTAGCTGTCTTGAACAGAAAGTGCCACCATCAGTGATGCAGAACTGGACCTGGGGAAGAACTAAAGCATCTTCTATGGAGAATACAAAAAATGCGTTGTACAATTTTACACAAACTGTCAAACTGACCTATTTCAACCAAACACCAGATAATGTATTTCAGAACACTTGTGATTACTTCTTATTTCTATCTGGGTGCTTCGCATTTTCTATGAAATAGATCACACAAAATCCCATCCGTATAAATCAGGATCATATAACCAGCTCGAATAACCAGAATCATATTTTATAGAAGGTGGTACATTGTGAATGTGGTGGCTTGCTTTAGCGTGGATCCGAAATGTTCTTTCCAAGTGCATTGGGTCTTCCATGGACTAGTCTGCCAGTGAGTATGCAATATTACCACACTGCATAAAGCAACCGGCTTGCATTAGTCATCTTCTCCTCCTTTGCCAATATTGTGGAGACTTTGTTTATTCATGGTTGTAGGCTGAAGAGGGTTGATTATAATAATAACTGACCAACCATCGGTGCTTGAGTCATGCTTCGTACTGAAACCACTTGAATTTGTTGGAGTACATTTGCTGCTCAGAGTCTACTGATTGGAAGATTGAATCCTGGTTCCATCAAACTGGTCTTTTGAGCAGTGTTGAGTGTTTTATGAGGACCTTGACCATCATAATACTGTGCATAGGGCTGAAAAATTAACTAGTCTTTTTTTTTCCCCGCTGTGCCCCTTTGACGAGATTGGCAGAGAGCAAATATGGACGTCCGCTGTTGTAATTCATCTCAGGGTTTGACATAGTGTGTTATCTAAATTGATTTTCTGCTTACCATGGTTGTACAGAGTTGTTATGTTACACTATATGGTTGCTGACCATCGCCCTGAACTGTCTACTGTCATAAGTAGGTAGTAGATTAAATACCTAATGCCCTTAATGTTTCAAAGTGTAAAATTGCAGATACACTCAATGTGACAAACACTAGCATTTTAGTTTTATAATTTTGATAGTTGATAGTTTTGTTGACAAATAAAAAACAAATCGATTGGCTATATGTTGATATTATACTATTACAGTGGCTTGTGCAAGTAATCACCCCCCTTTTTTGGTTCTGTTAGAAAGCTGGAACTGAAATAGAGTATGATTTGGGTTAGACGTCATGAGTTTGATAAAATGGCCCATAATATAGATGTGCGGAACAGCTGGTCATATTGACAATACAGCTGAACACTATTTATGTAATTATTTAGTGATTTACTGTATTGCACTTGACTTTAGCAAAACTATTTAGCAGGATTTAGTCAACTTATTACATTTATTTTATTTTCACCTGCATGTAAATTAGCTTTTTTTTTTATTTAGATTGCTCGCTACCTTCCCACTTTAAATTCTTAATCAATAATACCAAATCTTCATTACCTTAAGACTGTATTCCATTAGACTCTCCTTAAATAACCAATTAGCATCTAAAATCTTTGTTTAAAACTGTATTCTGTACCATGAAATTCCAGGTATGAGTCTTGAATGCCACGATTACAGCTAGCATTACCAGAAAAAAACCCTACACATATATTTTATCCAAAATGTTAGACGAAATCAAAGTATAAAACCAGGCATAGTTCAGGTGATCAACAAACAGGCTAAACTAGACAGGGAAATGTAAACAAAATTGACAGAACAGCTCAAAAGCAAAGTAACGAGGCAGCATAATCAAAATGGGGGAGTGGTGGCTCCAGTGGTTAAGGCGCTGGATTACTGATCGGAAGGTCGGGGGTTCAAGCCCCGGTATTGCCAAGCTGCCACTCTTGGGCCCTTGAGCAAGGCCCTTAACCCTCTGTGTGCTCCAGGGGCGCTGTATCATGGCCGACCCTGCGCTCTGACCCCAGCTTCCAAGCAAGCTGGGATATGCGAAGAACAACATTTCACTGTGCTGTAATGTATATGTGACAAATAAAGGCTATTCTATTCTGGCTATTCCATTATAAATTACTGGAAAATCACAGCAGAGAAGAGTCACATGAAACGTATCTTATACAAAGTAAGAAGAGGACACCTGGGTGTATAAATACAAAGAATAATCCAATGTGATTTTTTTATTTGCAGGTTATAAGGATGCATAAGGAAAACAGCATATTACATTAGATAGGTGGAAACAGATGATAAACCACAAAAAAAACCCATAAAAACACATGGCAATGTAGACAAAACACAAAACCCAGAAGTGTGCGAAAGTGCCGCTGTTTACATACAGCAAGAAGGAAATAGGTCACAGATTTATTTTGCAAAACTCCCTTTTTTTTTTTTTTTTTCTTCAAAACTTTTTTTTAGCCAATCAGTCTTTTAATCAGTCTAAATTGGGATTTAGCCAATCAGTCATGTCTACTGAAAAAAGAGCAATACAACAAAACTTACAATGATAGCATTTGTTAGACACCCTTATAACTGTGCAGTTGAGGGATAAGGGCCTTGCTTAAGGGCCCAGCAATAGCAGCTTGGCAATGCTGGATTTGAACTTGAGACCTTCTGAATCCAATCTCTTTACCACTAAGCAACGACCACCAGCTTAAACTTTAGTCCTTCACTCTGTCCAGCTCGATCAAGTCCTCATTGGTACACGCTGCAAAAAAACCCCTCAACTTTTGATACCTTCAAGCACTCATTATCTTAAAGACAGCCCAGTTTCTGCCATAACTCACCATAACTGCATCATATACACTAGCTTTCTTTCATCATGGAGGTTTAAAACACAATGTTTATAGCAATGTTTCCGCTGCGTCTGCTTTGGCTCTCAAATTAATATAATATTAAACTGTTAACCCTGACTTTAATTACACACAGTGTGTTTGTGATTTTTCGATATTTAATTATTTCCTTAAAGAAAGAGCAAGATTTCCTTTGTTATCTAGCATAATATAAAGATTCCCTTATTCACTTATTTTTTTAATAAGTGTACTTTCTTTTAAATACCATATTATGTAATTTACTCCAAGTGCTTTTCTCAGTAATTTCCTGACTTTGACCTCTGTTTAAAAAAAACTAAAAAATAAATCTGTGTATTTAATGTTAAATAGGAATATCACGGTTAAATATTGAATAATATCATTCACATTCGAATAGTTTTCAATAAATGACAGACAAAAAGGAGACGCTGTATATGTGTAGGAACTTCCAGCTGGAATGTGTACGCTGTGTCTCATTTGTATTCATATATATATATATATATATATATATATATATATATATATATATATAGTACAGCAAAATCAAATCTGTACTTCAAATCTGTAAAAGTTTTCAGCTGCAGCAAAAGCAATTTGTAACTGAGGCACAAGTAATCCACTCCCACTCTAGTGTCTCTCAGTCTTGTCTCCTGGCCAGTTCCCCTGACCCCAAATGCCACTCCGTGTATGTCAGGCCAGGCTAGATTCCCAGCTTCCGCGGAATTTGTGCACTTGAGAGGAATGGCACAAGTTGTTTGAACTCCATCCAAGCAAAAGATTGCACTCTAAGTGGAACTGTTGCAGGGTAAACTGAATGATTTTTTTTGTTTAGCTTTTTGATTTCTTGTTTATGTCTAGATTTTTCTCAGATCATTCATTCATTCTTGTTCAAAGAAATTTTGTATCTAGCTGAGGATCACAAGGAAAAAATATTGCACAGGTTTGACCTTGTGTTACTTTAATCAATAAGACTTCTATTTAGAATACCATGAGTTCAAATTCCAGCACCACTAAGCAACCACTGCTGCAAAGCCCTTAGCCCTTCATTTTTTTATAATGAATGGTCAATTGGTGCCACCGAGATAAGGATGGGTTCTCTTTTGAGTCTGGATCCTCTCAAGATTTCTTTCTTATTTTTCCTTCCCACTTCTGCCACTGGCTCACTTCTTAGGAATAAACTTATTAGAAATACAGTGGAACCTCGATACTCGCAACCTTGATAGTTCGGATAGTTCGGGGGTTTGGAACCGGACTAAGAGTAATTTACAAAAAATCTGACCCGAGAAGCCGCAAATGGGGGGCCAAAGGACTTTGTTTGTACTAATAAATTACATAAAAATGTTTGAAAAACTATTTTATTATTGTATTATTCATTAAAAGTAGTCAATAATACATTCATGGCAAATAATTCACAATTTTTGTTGAGTTTACAGTACATGTACAATTCCTCTTGAAAAAAAAAAACTATTAAAATGAGAGAGTCAAAACCTCACGATTTTGCACGTGACAGTGCAATAACGTGTTCTATAATAATAAATACTGTATATGTAAATATTTATTGCACGTTGTGTGAATAATGGCAGCAGAAGCACTAAAAAAAACACCTCTCACACAAGAAGTAAGATCTGGATGACTAATAAAAGACGTGTCCAGCCTCTTGCCGTATTTCTGTCTACCTCTGATCCTAGACGGGTGGCTGTGCTAGATTAGAAGAGTGCGCCGAGTGTCTTTTTTTGTTCGCACACTGGAATGCTTGGCCGTGTCCAATCAAGCAACCGAATGTGTGTCAGCCCATGTGATTCGGCTTTTCTTTCCTCCTGCTCCAGGTGTCACTCTTCCTATTCATGCTGTTGCCCAGGAAAGGCTGTGAAACTCGCCATTACAAACACTGGCTCACAATAGCGGTGGACAATAATAGATTTGAAGGGCTTTAATCATTACTCCTTAGCTTTTAGCACCCACTGCCTGTTTATACAGTACCACCAAAAGGAATTTGCTATAATGCCTAATGTCGACTTAAATATTGATTCAATACATAGCCTTTCATTCCAAATCCATTATCTGAATGAAGAGTTATTATTATGAAGAGTTATTTGGTTATTCTCTTTTCCTTTACTTTCTCTTAAATGACACATTAACATTCCATGTGCCTTGTTCTTCTCATTTATGTTTTTTTTTCTTGTTATCAGTCAATCAGAAGCGCTATTTAGTTAATGACTTCTCTGCATTTGATTTCTCTCACCACCTCACTGTCGCAAGTTTTAATTAAAACTTTTCAATTAAAATCAGCATCGTCTTTGCGTGGAGATAGAGTTCGAAAGGATCGCGTAAAATAGCTTGAAATCGGTTCAGATTTGCAATCAGATTAAAATGCGAAGAGTATTAAAAAAAAATGCTGTGTGTGAATCAAAAACAAATAGCTTCCATAAAACTTATATATATATATAAGTTTTACCCCAGCCACTCTTAGTGCCGGTCCCAATCCCAGATAAATTGGGGAGGGTTGCGTTAGGAAAAGCATCCAGCGTCATCTCCAGTGCCAAATCAAATGTGCGGAGGATCCGCTGTGGCGCCCCTAACGGGAGAAGCCGAAAGAAAGTTTATCTGCACTTTTTACTTGCATTTTTAAACCAATTGATTAGTTGTAATCAATTTGGTGAAATGATCAATATTTTATTCTTCTCATTGCACAACATTTTCAGTCCATCAATCTATTTCTTGTTATTGTACGGCTGTTTCAATCTACCACAGGTGTATCATTTCCTGGCACCACAGACGTAGGCTACTCTACAAAGCTAACAACGAGCAAGGCAAGGGCAACAAGAAGTATAGCTAACCTGGATGAGACAGAAATAGTCAGAGGTGTAAACATGACAGAAAACAGAGACATTCCTGATCACCTAATCGTCATCTTTTCTCTGCTTGTGTTCTATATGGTGATTGTTCAGCCTGGATACATTATAAAAAAAAACAGGTAGTAGTAATGATGACTTTTTCCTTAAGTTCATGTCCGAGCCTTGAGTAACTTGAGTAAAACAGTGTAGTCAATACTTTTACCAGTGTCTTTTAAAACTTGAGTATCTGTACTTCTACTTAAGTGAAGGATGTGTGCACTTTTGCCACCTCTGGACTATAGCATTGCCACAAATTTGTAAAAATATTTGACATTTCGAGCAGTTACATTATTTTCATTCATTTCATCATTTCATTTCATCTTCTCCCGCTTATCCGTAATTCGGGTCATGGGGGCAGCAGTCTAAGCAGATTCCCCAGACACTTCTCCGTGTCCAGGGATCGGGCTGTCAAAGCCCCTGCCTTTGACTGCTGCCCAATCCTCTCAGCACCGGTCCCTTACGGTCCCTCCTGCAGGTGGTGAGCCCATGGGAAGGCGGCCCCACGTCGCTCCGACGTCACGGTCCTTGATTTATTTTTCTCGTAAGGGTCCCCTGGAGCATAGAGGATTAAGGGCCTTGCTCAAGGGCCCAAGAGTGGCAGCTTGGCGATACCGGGGCTTGAACCCCCGACCTTCCGATTGGTAACCCAGCGCCTTAACCGCTGGAGCCACCACTCCCCCCAGGTACATTATGACACTGTAAATTAGTGATGAGTCATTCATGAACAATTTAATTTGAGTAGTTGAGTGGAGTCCTCCTGTCCGAGTCTTTCATTCTTTTGTCAAAGACTCCCATAGATGTAGTAGTGCATTACACAGGAAACAAAATTCCGTTGTTCAGTAATTCAGTAGTTCATCTCATGAGTCCTCCTAAGTCAATCATCTGTTTGTCACGTGACTCCCATATACGGTATGAAGTTGATTAAAGTATTAAAAGAACAATTTGAGCTAAATTACTTTATTTTTTTATTTTTTTTTACTGTAAATTGCTCTCTTGAGCTAAATTGTGTATTGTAATTTGTTAAATTATAAACAAATTACAGTATACTACTTCATACTGATCATCATTCTTTGAGATTTCTGGGTAGGCTAGGCCATGTCTCGATGGGGCCATCAGAACTCATCTCTATCATAAGTCGGGAACTACCTGTATTTGCAGTGTTGGTTATTATTGGTCATTATTATGTGCTTTACTGTAATTTTTTTATGTAATTATGCTTCTATGTATTACATTTTAGAATTTTTACATAAAGAAAAGAAAAAAAGAAGGTTGCATCTGTTTAAAAAGTCCCAGCTGACACTTTGCATTGTAGCTCCTGCTGTTCATTCTAAAGAAGCCTGTTTTATAAACCTCTGTACAAGTTTATAAAAAAAACTAAACAGATGTTGGCAAATTTACACACTGACTGCTTTAACTCTGGAAGCCAATCTCATCAATATTTATAGACCAGTGATTCTCAAACTTTTTCTGCTATTCCACACTTTAGAGGGGGGTGGATTTTCAAGCCCCACCTGTCCTTCATCACCCCAGAAAATGATAATGATATACTTCAAGTTTAATTTATTGAAATATCAAGTTCTATTTCAACAAAATTAAATATTATTAAGTTCATAAATAGAGAATATAAAAATTAAGTTGTGGTAGATACCCTAACTGAAGTCTTTAGTCTAGAACTGCACAACGACAGAGTTCCCTGAGAAACATTTAGAACAACAGGACCTCCTAAATATTTCAAAAAGCTTTAAAGGCTATTAAAAGCTCTACATATGCATTACTCGGTTCAGATATAGAATATTAAGTGCCTGTTGTTTGCTGACTTCTTCCAGATGGAGGACATGCAGTGGCCCAGTGGTGATACCGAAATCCCAGGCTCCATCTGCAGCCTGCCATGTAAGACTGGCCAGCGGAAGAAGACAGTTAAAGGGATGCCATGTTGCTGGCACTGTGAGCCATGCGACGGCTACCAGTACCAGTATGACGAAACGACATGCAAGCTGTGCGCCTACAACATGCGGCCCAATGCCAACCGAACCGGATGCCAGCCCATCCCGATCGTCAAGCTGGAGTGGCATTCTCCCTGGGCAGTCATCCCTGTCTTTTTAGCAATGCTTGGCATTGTGGCCACAATCTTTGTCATGGCTACATTCGTCCGCTACAACGACACACCCATCGTCAGGGCGTCAGGACGGGAACTCAGTTATGTGCTCCTGACTGGAATCTTTCTTTGTTACATCATAACCTTTGTGATGATCGCCAAACCCGATGCAGCTGTCTGTTCCTTTAGGCGCATTTTCCTCGGCTTGGGGATGTGCATCAGCTACGCCGCACTGCTGACCAAGACCAATCGAATTTATCGCATCTTCGAAGAGGGAAAGAAGTCGGTGACACCACCACGTCTGATCAGTCCGACATCGCAGCTGGCAATAACGTCAAGCCTCATTTCCATGCAGCTTCTTGGCGTCTTCATATGGTTTGGGGTGGATCCTCCGAACACGATAATCGATTATGACGAACAGAAAACCATCAATCCAGACAAAGCTAGAGGTGTGCTCAAGTGTGACATCACAGATTTACAAATCATTTGCTCACTGGGATATAGCATTTTGCTGATGGTCACATGTACGGTTTATGCCATCAAGACACGAGGAGTTCCTGAGAACTTCAATGAGGCCAAGCCCATTGGCTTCACCATGTACACCACCTGTATCGTTTGGCTGGCCTTCATTCCTATATTCTTTGGAACAGCTCAGTCTGCAGAGAAGGTAAAGCATACATATATTTTGGTTGCTATTTTACTATAAGACTCTCTCAGAAGTAACAGGTTAAATTGTTACACAAAATACAAGTGGCATAGTTATCCAGGAAATAATTGTGCTGCCTTAGATCTAAATCAAGGCTCAATCCTGACCTCTGGTTACTGTCAGTGTTGAGTAATGAATATTGTCTTTGTGTCTATGAAGATCCACTCTGTGTTCTTTGATTTCTCATAAACACTCATATATGAAAAAATCAATGCCCAAACAATATAAAAATTTATAAATAGCTATTTTAACCATCTATTAAAAAAAAAAAAAAAACACACACTGTAAATCAGCTCCAGATAGCAAATATACACTTGTATTTATCTGCTAGCAAAAATACACAGAGTCAGGTTTGCAACAGAAAAAAAAAAAACAGCAATCATTTTTTTACTGCTACAGCATAAGGCACCAGAACAGCATTCACAAAACTCTTTCTGAAAGGTGAAACAACCTAACGACTGTGTGTATTTGTGTCCCTTTCCTAAAGGGGAAACTACCTATTGAACATGTATGTACCTGTATGTGTGTGCCAGTGCTGTGTGGATTGTGTTTGTTAATCAGTAATATGTGAGATGCTTGTATCTAATTCTACACTCTAACTGAGACCCTGTTAGCTAGTGTCCCCTAACTTAGATCCTGCTTGCTAGTGTCCACCAACCAAGACCTTATTAGCTAGTGTCCACTAATGGAACTCATGCTAGCTAGTGTCCACTAACTGAGATCCTGTTAGCTTGTGTCCACTAAATGACACCTGGTTAGCTAGTGTCTACAAACTGAGATCCTGTTAGCTAGTGTTGACTAACCTAGATCTTGTTAGCTAGTGTCCACTAAATGTGATCCTGTTAACTAGTGTCCACTAACTGTGATCCTGTTAGCTAGTGTCCACTAAATGACACCTGGTTAGCTAGTGTCTACTAACTGAGATCCTGTTAGCTAGTGTTGACTAACTGAGATCTTGTTAGCTAGTGTCCACTAACTGTGATCCTGTTAGCTAGTGTCCACTTAATGACACCTGGTTAGCTATTGTCCACTGACACTTGGTTAGTTAGTGTCCACTTACTAAGATTCTGTTAGCTAGTGTCCACTAACTACAATCCTTTTAGCTAGTGTTGACTAACTGAGACCCTGTTAGCTTGTGTCCACGAACTGAGATCCTGTTAGCTACTGTCCACGAACTGAGACCCTGTTAGCTAGTGTCCACTAACATTGCAGACAGCTACTTTTCAATTTCCAAATGTTCCAAGGTAGTCAAGCTGTAGCCAGAAGGTTCTGGAAAAAAAGGTTCATATAGAGCCTTTGTTTATACAAAAGGCAATACATTTTTCTAACCTGATGATCTCATGACAGAATGAAGGGGATACTTTGCCAAGGTGATATATGTACACCTTCCACAGAGACAGCCAAGTACATTTTGTATTTATCCTATACCATGGAAAATAATATATTGTCATGCCATTCCTATAGAAGTGTTTTTTTTTGTCTAAATATCCTGCTTGATGTAATTTTCTCAAAGCCAAGTAACCTTCCATATGTATCACACATTAAGCTCCATTTCAAATCCATTTGCAGATTGTTGGTGTAATGGTGCTGTTTTTTTAATACCTGTTTGCTAGCTGTGGGCAATTCAGACTTTTTTTTTTCCACCTCTAAGCCATCATCCATTTTTCATTTCTTTTCATAGGAAAGGATAAATTGTTGTTGGATGTTGGAAAAGGGTAGCATTCTCATAGCCAGGAAGGGCAGAATGGTAATGATGACTCGCTTTAAAGACTTTCTCTCTCGTTCTTAAGCGCGCACATACACACATGTACACAAAGACACACAGACTTTTTGCTGTTTCATAATCATGAAGACATTTGCTCCATTTTTGGTTGGGTTTGTTTTTCACCACATGAATGGCTGGAATGAAAAGCAATTACTTAAAGTACAGGGCTGAAGAGGAAATCATTTCAGCGCATGTGACGCACTGAAAGCAGTCGCAGTCCAGAATACAATAATGGACTAAACAAAACCATGAAGTAAAATTTAGGTTTTTTTTTTTTTTTGTGGAATATCTGGGGCATGTCTTAATTTACAGGTAATTTATTGTCCTGTATAATCTACAATCTGAATTATAGATTTATATACGATTGATTTTTCATTCTATTGAAAAATCTGAAAAACTATTTCCACTAAACTAAAGATTTTTCATTGTTTTTTTTTTTCTTAATTATTTAATTTAACAAGGACATATGCAGTAAAGTACATTATAAAAGGATCTACAATAATGACAAAAATAATTGCCTATTTATCAACAATATTGATAGGGCTTATGTTTGATATTGAAGCATTATGTTACCCATAGGTAAGAAATTTGTAACGGTAAATGTAAAACTTGTCACATGTACATTACAGCACAGTGAAATTCTTCAAAATAATGGCATAGCACTGAAATCTTACACAATGAAATGTTCAGATTTTAGTTATACCTCCAATACATAAGAATGAATTAGCCAGTATCATTTACCAGTATATAGAGCTTCATTGTGGTTCTCTTGTTTGTTTGTTTTTAATGCAGAACTACCATAATACACAGTTTATGGTGAATTCGTACAGAAACACTGTAGATGCAAGTGAGTTTCGCTGCCACCCCTTATTTTAAGCATGTTTACTTTTTTTGTCTATGATGATTTACTATATTGCTACAAGGTGATGTTTATTGTAGTTGTATTCTCTGAGGTAGAATTATTAAGATGGGAGTATATAGAGATACAGCTGGGTGAGCTTTAATATAATAGCACAACACAGCACAGGAGATTTGATTGCTGGTTATGGTGGCTTTGTATTTTGTCACTCCTTTCCATATTTTTTCTACATGGTCATTTTTAAATTTTCTGCATTTCTTAGGTATGTTTTAGTCATATACACTCCGACCAGACATAACTTTATGACCACCTGCCTCATATTGTGTTGGTCCCCCTTTTACCTCCAAAACAGTTCTGACCCACCAGCCATTAACAGCATTAACCCCTTCAGCAGCTACAGTAGCACATCTGTTGGATCAAGGTCATGATGTTATAATGTCATAATGTCTGGTTGGTGTATATAAAACAGTAGATGCTTCCAAATTATGTTTCAAACTTGGTTTGATACGGTGTTTAGCAAGCGAACAGCAAGATCTGAGATTAGGCTGGACAGTTTGTGTTATAATGATTGTGGTGGAGAAGAACATCCATGAATATCTACTTCTCCACTCCAAATATCTCCTAACTATAGCATATGATTTACACCATCCACTACTCCCATTTAGAGCCCTGTGCCAACATGATAGAAGCTATAAGTCAGATTGATTTAAAATCACTTCTGCCTCCAAGAAGACAAGCAACCATAATTCAATGCTTTTTTGCCACAAATCAGTATTTTACTTGTACTAGGTACGTCTCTTACATTGTTATCTAAAGGTAATACAGAACGCGATGAAGGAGGGATGATGCAGAGTCCTGAGAGATGAAGACCAGGCTGATTAGATGAATGCAGGCTCTAGCTGAGAGCAGCAGTGTGTGAAGGCCTGACATCAGCAAAGCAGCCAGATCGAGTGGAATTGTTAGAGCTAGGTTTGCGCTGTGTGACACTCCTTACCTGGCTTGGGTAGACCTGAATACAAATGATTCTAAACTGTTTCACACTTGCTGCAGGGGCTGTAATGAGTGTGTGTGTGTGTGTGTGTGTGTGTGTGAGAGTCTGTGTGTGAGAGTCTGTGTGCGAGACAGCATGAGTCATCACGAAAGCACGAGGGATTTCTCGGTCTCCAAGGCGAACCATGTCCCACCAACATGTCCCACCAGTTTCCAACAACAAAATATTGACTTCACCTCAATATATCTCTTCACCACAGGCCCTGCACATGTTAGAAAAGATAAAAAAGAAATATATATCCCTAGCCAGTCTCAACATGTAATGGAAAAAGTAATAGCTCCATGTGCAGCCCAGAACACCACTCGGAGCACTGTTATTAAAGGCAATTTTGGACATCTTTAAATGGTGGTATCAAACTAAGATCCATCTAAAAGTAATTACAGGCCTGGGAGGGTGGAGCTTCTCCGGTTCTGCTTTGGAAAACTGCATTTTCTTTATTATTATTATTAATATTATTAGCGTTATTATAATTATTATATGCAAAAGTCACACCCTGGGGTAAGTCAAAGTGATTAATCATATTGATTATATGTTTCTTCACCAGTCCTTCCTATGCAGCATTTGCAAAAAATTACTCCAATACCTAAAAATCTGCCACAATTCTTGAAATGTTAAATGTGCAGCATAGACCAACATCCATTTGTAGTCTGTTGCAGTTTTATTCTGTTCAGAGTGTGAACATTGGTTTCAGTGTCATAGTGTCAGCTGACTGTATGTGTTTTTCGATCCACATCTACACTATACTGATTAAAGTTTGTGGACATCTGACAATATAGGATGAATCCTATGGGCTTTTTGAACATTCCATCTTTTTGTAATCCCCATTGGCTGTTATAATAATCTCTAATCTTCTAGGAAGTTGTTCCCGATTCATTTTGATGTGGGATTGTGGATTTTTGTGCTCATTCAGCCACAGTGGCGTTAGTGATGTCAGGTACTGATGAGAAAGCCTGGGGAGCGGTCAGCATTCCAATTCATCTTAAAGGTCTTCAATAAGGTTGGGATCAGAGCTTCAAGATCTTCCACTCCACAGGGACATAGTCAAATTGAAACAGGTTTGGATTTTGTAGTTCAAGTGGAAGAATCCAAAGACATCCAATGCAATGGTGTGCCTTTAAATTTGTGGTAACTGTGGTAACAGCATATGGAAAACAATATAGAGGTGGAAAAGTCAGGTGTCCCAAAACCTTTGTCCATATAGTGTACATACTGTAGTGTTGCATGAGTTCAGGATGGCTAAGACTGGATGAAGCTTAAAAGGGAAGCAGGTAGCATTTGCAGCATATTTACTCTGGTAAAATGCACAAAGCATTTGATAAACAAGAGGCTAGTCATCGCTTTTGACTTGAATGATCACTGGTCCCTGAGTTTTGTTCTGTCAGTTATATTTCCAATATTGTTTGCAAATTAGTATTTAGATTTTTTCCCCTCACCACTATTACAGCACCGCAATAAAAGTAAATGGGGCAGGCCCATAGTGAAAAAACAAGCAGCTGATGTTTATTCCATTTTCAAACTAAATCTATTAAGAATAAGTTTATTCCCCTATGCTACAGAACCAAAAACCCGATAATTATATGACATTCTCTTTGCTTCAGTGAGCCAGACCTTTTTTACAGGCACTACGCATAGGTGAGGTCTAAACATATACATACATATATATGTGTGTGTGTGTTTTAGCTTTAGCATCCCATCCCACAACCATATGCTATTATAATACCCTTCACTCCTTTGGAAGGATGTTACACTACATTTTGCAATGTGCTTGAGAAGATTTGTGCTCATTCAGCCACAAGGTTATTAGTAAAGTCGGATAGTTATATAGAGTATGGAAGCCTGGGGTGCAGTCATTGTACCAATTCATCCCGAAGGTGTTCATCAGGGTTGAGGTCAGAGCACTAGAGCATACCACTCAAGATCTTCCACTCCAACCCAGAACTCACGACCTTATGATCCAAAGTCCAACATTTTAACTTCTAAGATAACCCTTACCCTTACTTTAACCCTAACCCTAACCCCCACCTTGAAGAGGGTTATAATGAAATACATGTAGTTTAGGGATTAGATATCACAGTGTAATAATATTAATAATAATAATAAAACATTTTGATACGATTCGACAAAGATCCTGCTGCCACGACAAAAAAATAAATAAATACAAATTCTCCCATACAACCTTACATATATTATTCTTATTATCTTTAGTTTTATTATAGATGCTAAGTAAATGGCTAGATTCATTTTCAAAAGTGTAATAAAAATAGCTTTTCAGGCTTGGAAATTTTCAGTCAATTCAATTTGTGATGGCAAAGTCAGAATTGCTCCAACAGCACCCATTGTTAAATATATCCATTAGAGCATTTATACGCCTTCCTGTGATGAGGCAGCATGCTTTCTCGTGATTTACTGTGCGCTCAGAGACATTTCGATATGGAACACCTGCCGCTTGGTAATATCGCAGTCGAAGAACAGAACATGACCTGGTGGTCGGGTCGCAGCTGGTATTCCTCTCTCTGATCGGAGTACAGATATTTATTAACCCTCTCTCCTTTTTGCCCGCTACAGCTCTATTCCCGAGGACATCTCATGCCTGGGCCTATTTTTTTCCCCCTACATGAGACTAATAGCCTGGCTATATTTGCCCATGCTATTAATCACTAAGCCAGCCAGGGATGGTGTTGTAGGGACCCAGGCTTTAAATGGTAAATTATCTTATCTCTCAGCAGGGAATCCAGCAGCAGGGGTATTTATAGATGTTCTTTTTGACAGCTCAGAGAGTTTACATTACCTAATAAACCAATAAACCTAGCATGCCTATCTGGAACATACTGTACATTATAAAAGCAAATGGCCCTAGAGGTGTGGGCTGTGGGGGGGCTGGGCTGTGATGTATGTCAGTGGATTTTGTGAATAAGGGTACGACAGTATCTTTATTAGCCACTCTGATGTGAATTTATTGTATGTGAGTTACTGCATATTGTAATGCATATGTTTAACACAAATAAGGCATGCACCATAAATCATATATACGAATAACACTGTCCATGGGACAGTTTTAGTAAAGGACAAACTAGTCAGGACAAAACTATTGCCTTGTGACAAGTTCATTAATCAAACACCACTGTCCTGTTTTAATTTTCTCTTTTACCCACGAAGATAATGCTGCTCGGATTTAAGGAATACCTTCTACCAATTTAAAGTAAATTCTATAAAATATACAATACATACAATCTTCAATAAATGCAAAAATTCATGCACTCTTCTCGTTAAATTAAATTTACTAAATTTGATTTTTAAAAGGGAAAAATAAACAAAAAATTACCCCCACAAAAGATGGCAAAACTATAACAATTAAATAGTAATTGTGGCACATATAGAAGTTTGGATACTCCTCCACTTATTCCAGTTTCAAACATTAATCAGCTTGCTATGCTTTATTTGACACAATAGGACTGATTAGCCTTGGTCACAAATTCTCAGGAGTATTTTTAATAAGGAAATAATTTGCTTCTTGACTCTATAAACCTCATTGACCATGGGCTCATCTAAGCAGCCGAGTGATCTGGAAATATAGGTCATTTACCCTTGCAAAGCGGAAGACGCTTATAAAAGGATATAAAAGCAAATCCAGCTTGCAGTTTTAACTGAAATGGTCCCGTTCAATGTAGAAATCAAGGCAAGGTTTGGAAAACAAGATCAAAAGACAGAAGTGCCAGTTTGCTTTGACTAGAAAGGTGAAGCAACATCTCAAAAGACACTAAGAATCTGGAAGGATTTGTGGATGCAGCAATGTTGGTGTAACTTTCTACACTGCAGTGTTGTTTTACAAAAAATTGTCTTTACGAGAGAGTCATAAAAACATGAACATCTGATGTATGCAAAACTGTATCTACATAAGCCATGACATTTAAATGATTCCTTTGGGACAAGATCAGTAAAGGTATGTTTGGATAAAGTAGATGGATAAAAAGTTTTGGGGTTTTTTTGTCTTTATAAATGTAAAGAAAACAGTACAGTATGTGAATTGACCTGGAATGCCCAAGTTTTGTATATAACTTTTTAAGATTTTTATAAGAAAGAAATGTCTCTCTTTGCATATCTCAGTGATGTTAGTAAGCTGGGGTCTGAGTGCAGGGTCTTCCATGATACAGCACCCTTGGAGCACAGTCCTTGCCCTGGGGCCCATGAGAGGCAGCTTGGCGATAACCACGACCTTTCAGTCAGCAACCTGGAGCCTTAACCACTGAGTTACCACTTCTGTATATTAGATCTTTAAAGAGTAATGCTTAGACATGACCATCATTTACTTCCAGTTACATAAGAGGCGTATGATTTAAGCTCATTCTATTAACATATGGTGAGGAAAACAAATGAGAGTTGAAATTTCTGAGGTGATGACTGTACAGCTGGAATCCTAATCTCTTAAAGTTTTTGAAATCGTGTTCATGATCTAAAGAAAGGTCAGTTGGCAAATTGTTGGCAATAGTTTTAGCTATGAGCCGTAGCCTCCATTTGCATTAGACATAAAATATATATTATTGGAGTTTGGTTATTTCTTTCAATATGTTTGCTGCACTTTTGCACTTAACTGCAGATCTGGAAGTGAGTGCTACTTATCCATCTGGCAAGTACAAATTAAAACAATAACCCAAACACAAGGTATGCTTGTCTAGGGCATGGGGTTAATGAGTTGTCCAACAGACTGTGTCTTTTGAAGCATGTGTTCGACCTGGTAGCTATAATCTACTTACACAAAACTTATTATACAAAAACCATGGCATGTCTAATCTAATCAAATCCTTTTAGTGTCGAGGGACAATCTAAATCCATGTTCTTAACTTCTGAAGTATTACTTTAACAGAGGAATACACTAAACCCCAAAAACATTTGCTAATTAGGGCACCACGGAATGCAAGAACACTTTTCACCTTTTTTGAGAAACCTCCTTTTCATTGACAGCTTATAATCAATCTGTTGTGCTGCTATGTGATGACTCAACCCCATCTGCAACTCTAAATCTGAAACAAGTATCGTCCCGCACACCGGTTAACCAGAGATGCAATATACGTCACTGGGAACACGAATGTGGTTGCTCTGAAACCGAGATCTCTCAGCATTAGGGTGAAGAAACTGACAGCTATGCTGACAGCCTATTCAACTATGCAAATGCATGTGTGCTCATTTTGATGTATATCTATTTCCCAAATGGCAGTTCCAAATATCACGGCCCTGCATAAGGTAAAGGAGGCTTGTCTCGGACAATAATATGATATAATAGCTCAGGCTCACAAATATCCCATGCTGTCACAAATGACACTTGCTTTACGCGGCGTGTAAGTGACAGATGAGCGAGAGTAATCTGTAATGTTCTGTTGAGTCCCTCAATCCAATACAAATCCTGTTGATTAAATTCGCTACCAGAAGAGGACTACCATCACTGGTTGTGCTGTAAGATTATGCTAAGCAGACAATAGCATACGCCATCTGGAGTGCTAATTATAGCTTTCGGAGCCAATACAACACTGTAATGTGTGGCATTTAGTTTGGAAAATCAGCTGAACCCTGAAAGGTTTCAGGGAAAAAAAGAAATAAATTGACAAACAAACAAATAAATGAATGTAAAAAATGACTGATCTTTACATGTTTCAGTGAAAAGAATACTTTTCCAGGAATTGTTCAGAGTTGCTCTACTGTGCCACAATTTTTTTTTTTCCCCCAAAAGCCCAAATTAGCAATTATAAAAATTGCATATAAACCCTACATTTAACATATATTTTTTTATAAAGAAAAAAAAAACAACTATTTTTTTTTTCCCCAATTAAAAACAATATGACCTTTAAAGCTGACACTTGAGACTCCTTACATAAATATTACACAAATTTCTCACACACACTGATGTCTTATAGTCCCTTTAATATGTGTAGTGGCTGCCATGTAAGTCTCTAGAATTAATCTATTCTATAGAAAAGATGTGTAATGTATAAACCTCCTTTAAAAGACGATCCAAAAAAAGCAACAATTGACGTACATTATTTATGAAAAATAGAAAACACAGTCATTAAATATTGTCTCAAGACTTACACATATTTAGAACTTGTGTGTTTTCAAAGCTCAAGTTCGATTGGACTTTAAATACAGCAAATAAGTTTGGTCAGTTTTCTTTTCTTTCCTCTAAATATTTTATAATAATAGTACATCCTAAAGTGTTTTCTTCTTCTGATGAAACAGAGGGGAATCACCAAAATGGTGTAAAGCACCCCTATGCTTATATTATAGTTATCCAAAGCCGTCACTGATGTTTGCAGAGCAAACTGACTGAAAGAATGAAAAAAATTACTATTCATATTTGTTACGGGGGTTTTATATAAGTGATGGGAGATCTAGAATTTTGCCCAATCTAAATCATACACAGCGAAAAACTGGTGCAAAAATCATCCATTAAGCTCAGTAAGGTGATTAGGAAATTTTTTGTATAGCTTTATTACTATCTTATCAGTTGTACTATACTATATAGTAATATAGAATAGTCAATAAACTGGAAATATGCTCAATGGCCTAAAAGCACACCTTCCAGCCAATCAGAATAGAGAATTCAGACTGACCATGGGGTAAGGAAAATTATTCAACACCTCCAGAGTGGAATTAAACAGCACTGCAAAACACAATTCCAAAAGTGATCCAGCTTTTTGATAACTAATGGTGTATAGGTTGTGAATGTGTACCGTAGGGTTGTGTTTGTGTCCCATTTCCAATTTGGTGAGTGTAAAAAGTTGCAATGACACTGATCTTAGAAATCGTACACTCAGGACTCATTCACTACAGAGTTTTCTCTTTTTTTATACAGCCCAAGCTGATTTATCGATTTCTCCACCATCTCATCATCCTTACATGAATACTCTTTTTAGTTCTTCGATTCTGTATTTATGTGTTATTGAACCAAGCCACAGCGGTTAACGTAAAGCTACGGCAAGCACAGCGTTTCTTTTGTTAATGCCGTCTCGCATGAAACGCGCCGGCTTTTAGCACTTACTAAGTGCTACCCCCCCACACAAGCACGTCAAAGCATTCAGGGGGGAAAAAAAGAACTGCATTTGTATTTCTGCAGCAGTTCAAAAGTGCTTCGTACTTAGGTTTTAAATTACACTCGTTTCCTCACAAGTCCATGACCGTGAACACAACAATTGATGTGCCTAGGCTTGGATTTCTGCCTTGTTCCTGCTGTCTCTTGAAGCATAAAGGGAATGGAAAAAAAATTATAATATACTGGGTTGCAGGAATCATAATAAAACAGCTGAGCTTCAGGTTGTTCGGTGTTTCTCTTGTGCTTCTTTTCCTGTTTATTACCTTGAAGTGACCTACTTTTTAGAGAGCAAATGTGTGTGTGTGTGTGTGTGTGTGTGTGTGTTTCCCAAATGTATAATAAACTGCACAGTATGGCCTTGAAGGATGATTTTTAACTGTTGTGAATACTTCAAATAGTAAAACAATTACATGTAGAAATATGTCTTAGGTGCTATTAGGTGACATGATCAAGTGAAGCTGTGATGAATCCAGTATGGACTCACTGCTCTATTATTCCTGTAACAAGTGTGAGCCAACAAAGCTTTCAGATGGCCAAAGTACAGAGTTTTCTTACAACTTGCTTTGTATGGAATTCAATGGGATAAATACAATTTAATAAAATTTAATAGGATAGGTTATATATTGCTCAAAGTAGCTATCTGAACTAAATAACTCTTTAATCTGTGATTATTTACTGTGTTAGTGATATCAAATGAAACTGACATACAGTGGAACCACGATACTCGCGACCTTGACACTCGCGACCTTGACACTCGCGACCTCAATACTTCGCAACTTTTAATTTGGAACCCGACTAAGAGTAACTCGTGAAAAATCTGATAGTTACGGAGTAACATTTCAAAACAGAGTTTGTACAAATAAATTACATAAGAATGTTTGACAAACTATTTTATTATTGTATTATTCATTTAAAGTAGTAAATAAAACATTTATGACAACGTAATTCACTATTTTTGTTGAGTTTTCAGTACAGTACATGTACAAATCCCCTTGAAAAACAAATTATCAAAAGGAGAGTCAAAACTTTTTGTTATTCGTGCAATTTTTTGTTACTCGCGAGGGGGTCAAAGAGCATAACCCCCACAAGTATCGAGGTTGCACTGTATAAGATTGGGTATAAATATGATACATTTATACCCAATCATCTTACTGACCTGTTGTGAATTTACCTAATTAGATGCAAAGCTGGGTAATTTTAATAACACTTACGGTACTTTTTCCAGACATTTGTTGCCCAGTCCCAACTTTTATGAGACCTGCTGCTGATATCAAATAAAAAAATTTTTTTCGTCAAATAGTCTTCACTTTAAAAATGTCGTTTTTATTATTATTATTATTATTATTTCTTTTTTTTTTTTATAAGAATATAGATGTATGCAATTTACAAATCCTGTTTTTATTTACATTCTATACAGAGTCCATTTATTTATTTTTGTTTATCTATCTATCTATCTATCTATCTATCTATCTATCTATCTATCTATCTATCTATCTATCTATCTATCTATCTATCTATCTATCTATCTATCTATCTATCTATCTATCTATCTATCTATCTATCTATCTATCTATCTATCTTTGTCATCTGTTACACTGTTATTGAAGAATACATCTACAAACATGCTGTTATAGGGATATAATCAACATATAATGTTGTAAAATCCACCCCAAAGTGAATTTATTTGCTTATAACATCTCATTTTAAAGTACATTATGACTCTTGTGTCAGACCGATTTGCCAATGCAAAATGTAATTAATTATTTAATTCATTCATTTATTTATTTATTAGCTAAAAATAAATAAAGTACTTTAAAGCTTATTTTATTCCATATCAATTCCTAGTTATGTAATGGAACATATGTGAAACAAGGCTTATGTTTAACCTACAAACAAGCCTAACACACACACACACACACACACACACACACACACACACACACACACACACACACACACACACACACACACACACACACAAACACACACACATTTGCTCTCTAGGTAAAAAGTAGGTCACTTTAAGGGAATAAGCAGGAAAAGAAGCACAATCTTCCCTGTCCTGAAGACATTGCTAAGAAGGAACACATGCATTTATAAAAATTCATAAAAAGTGACTATACTCCTATTTTTATTGCTTTTTAAATAGTTCAATGTGGGGTTTCTGCTATACAAGTCTTTGTGTTGGCAGTTTGAGAAGCTAGTGCATCAGAATAAGCTAATTTTAACACATTGTTTCATGCAGTACACTATGTGGAAATCAAGGTGCAAATTAGCTCAATTTTTACAACAAAATTCACACTGAAGCAAATGGGCTACTATAATTTACTCCGTTCCAGGGCCACTACTGCTATCTGGATTGCCATCTTCACTGTTGACATATACTTGAACCACTATTTGGCCAACTTTATCACTGTTGCTCTAATGCTCCTCAATTGCATTACATGTGGTATTAAAAAGCTCTTAAAGGTCTTAAATTAAATTTGGTTCAAGCCTGTGATCTGAAAGACGATGCAGTGGCTAGTGGATCAGCTGTAAATGGAATTGATTGAGTTTTGCTACTCATTATGCTGAAGTAGTTCACCTTTATTAGTAAATTAGGCAGCTTGATGGAGTCGAATCCAAGGTTAGAACTTCTAATAAATGGTTTTATGATCATATTTAACACCCTGACATGGCATATAGAGTATGTATACTACCTTGGGCTCTGCTAGGTTCAAATATGTCTAGTGTATTATACAATATGTTTGAATTTTATACAGTACATCCTGCTCTTTACTTGAGATTGGTTTCGTCTATGAAGCCCCAACCTTTATCCACATGTTGCCCTGAATAGTTTAATAGGAATGACATTTTTGGAAATTATATGAAATTAACTTCATAAACTGTAAGCAGTTCAGTTTCATTTAGTTTAATTTGTATAGCAGTTTTAGCAGTTGATTTTTGACAAATTTCTGACATTCATGTTCAGAATACAGTTAAAATAAATAAATAAATTCATCTCATAAACATTGCAAAATTGCACCCCAAGTTATCTCTTTTTATTTTTTATACTTTTTATTATTTTAAGGATCGATTAATGTAATGCTTTGCTTGTTGGGACAAAGACTAAGTCTGATGAGCATATTTCTCAACTAAGTAGGTTTACAGAAATAAATAGTATATGAAAAGTGTAAACATATATTTTTAATTTTAATTAAGAATTTTTTTAATATATTTTTCCGATATGTTTCTCTCTTATAAGCGAGCCAGAGGTGGCAGTGGTAAGGAAAAAACTTCCTGAGACAATGAGAGAAAAAAACCTTGAGAAAAAAACCTTGAGACTCAAATGGACTAAAAGAACTAGAAAAATTTGTATTCATTATTTGCGTGACAACATTCATGACCGTTTCATCATTTTTAAGGTTATTCACTGTTCACTTATGGAGACTTGAGTGCAAAACTGTTCCTGGCAATTGTAGTCTGAAGCTATTGTAGCAGAAATGCTTGTATAATAGCAGTCCAAACAGAGCTATGTGATTTCTAAAGTGTCCTTTTTTTTTTTTTTTTGTCCATGTGGAGCCATCCTCAGAATTGGCGAATGATTTTGGGTGGATGAGAACTCAATCAGGGCATTAGAAAGGATCAGGCAGGTCCAGAGAGTAGGAGGGGACAGGAACACTTGTTGCATATGTCGCCTGATAGAGAGAGAGAGAGAGAGAGAGAGAGAGAGAGAGAGAGAGAGAGAGAGAGAGAGTAATACAATGTTGCATGAAGTAACATACATAAGTACTCAGGAGAAGGTACTTTGCAATATAAATGGCAGCCACTGTACTGTAGCTACAATCCAGTAACTGTAGCTACTATCCAGTGCTTGTTATCTTGACTGTAGTATTATGCTAAGCAGCTGTGGTGATGATAGTCAACATGAAAACTGGCTTCATGGTATCTTATTCTCCTTTACACTACTTACGTAGCAATCATGACGATTAAACTGTTAGTGTTGTATTTAGGCAGAAAAGCCATGGAGCATCTCGTTAGATTTTGGTAAATGCAAAATATTTGACAAATAAAAAGCTTTTTTACATTTACCTCCTCTTCTTGCACAGGACACGGAAAGGTGTTAGCTTCCCCAGTTATCATTTCATCGTTTCAGCATCACTCAGGTCGGCTAATGGACTTCAGCGCTGTGTCATTTGAAGCTCAAATAGATGTTTTTGTCACTTCTCTTTCATCAGCTCATCATCCCGGATATGCTTTCAAAACACTGAGTGCTTGTTTTTTTTTTTGTTTTTTTCTTCAAACGATTTGGATTTAATCGCACAATCATACCCCAGGCAGGTGCAGGCAGTATCCATAAATCTCATTATGTTTCTTTTATGCTTTCATTTGCATAATCCCAGCCCACCTTTTGCTTCCGAATGGTTTGTCTATGAATACAAATTCCCTGGGGTTGCCTTTTTTTTTTGTTCTTTTTGTACCTTTTGATTTGCTAATTTGATTCTAAATGCAGTGAAAATCAGTGACATTTCAGTAGTTAACTCTGTACTTCTGACTAGTTCGGAATAAATACATATTCATAATCAGATGTATGGCATAAAAGCTTTTGTATTGTCTTGTTATATGAAGGAATGTGGATACAAGTGCAGATTGTTTGATTTAATGTGCGAAATGTACAAAAAAAACCCCAAAAAACATTCAGACAATAAACCAAAAACAAAATCAAAAGACAATAACATCAGTGGAAGACAAACAAGAGACCAACTGTAAGTTGTAAAAACAAGACTTAAATACATCTGCGAATTTAAAGTGACTAGAAAACATGTTAGTGATTATACAGAGGCAAATAGAAGATGGTAGTCCAGTAGCTGTATAGATTTCTGCTCCAAAATAATACCACAATGTTCGAGGCACACAATTGTATAGGATGTCTTTGAGTTTGGTAGCATTACATTGTCTATTTTCTTGTTAAAGAAGACCCAAACATGTTCCAGCATGACAATGCCTCTGTACACAAAGCCAGCTTTATGAAAATATACTTTACATGGGTTCTAATCAAAGATCTCCAGTGCCCTTCTAAAGAGCGTTGGCTTAAACACTATCAGAAACCTTTGAGATGATTTGGAATGCTGACTCCATTCCAGGCCTCCTCACTTTCCCTACATCAGTACCTGACTTTACTAACACTCTTGCGACTATATGAGCACAAATCACCAAAACCACACTCAAAAATTTGGTGAAACATCTTTCCAGATGTGTTAAGGTTATTATACCAGTAAATTGGGACTAAATGTGGAATGGGGTGTTCAAAAAGCACATACGAATCATGCTCTGGTGTACACTACAGTTTCTATTTCTACTACTGCTAGCAATTTGTGCTTGGATCGTTTTTATTTAATATTTACCTGGTTCCATGTTGTGAACTTACAGTAACTGTAAACAAAAGAACAGGTCGCACTGAGATGTACACATCTACACAAAGACATCCATTTATTATGAAAACCTCATTTCTGTGCATTTGCATGTGCTGGACATTTTTCATCATTTGGAATCCAGGGTGTCTATCTAGGTCACTGGCCATCACAGGTGCTGCAATTTCTGCAAGTCTTGCATTTTTTATCCTACTGCTTAGAACACACAAACTGGCAAGCGCAGACGGAGCGAACGATCATCTTCATCACGCACATGCCATATGGCCATAAGGAGTACATAAAGCAGTCATGATCTAGTTATAATACATGTGCACGCTGTACGTGTTCCCTGTTGGGCTGCTGCGTTGTCTTGCTTGGGTGTAGTGACATGTTTTTGCTACACCAGCTTCTCATTGAATGAGACTGCTGCGGCATGCGAGAACCAGAGGCGGCTAGACATATGTGCCGAGTCAATTTATTACAGCTTATCTAAGGATCAGCAGAGATCAGAATACACTGATGGGGTTAGAATACTCTGTATTATATATATATATATATAGTTACAATGGTTCGACTTAAAATTTTGCGCAACAGACAACAGCGTACGATGCATTGGACATGCAGCTGGGATGGGCGTATCTCTCGCCCTGTGAGATGCCCTACTCTCGCTAGCGGTCGACGGAGTAAAGTTGTCTGAGTGTTAGTGTGTATTTGTTTCTGTTTCAAACGGTTTCAAACAGCAATTTTACTTATAAAAACATGTCTTAAAAGAGCCCAAGTATGTTTTATATATATATATATATATATATATATATATATATATATATATATATATATATATATATATATATATATATAAAGCTGAAATACCACTGACTGACTCACACACTCATCACGAAATCTCAAAAACCACTGAACGGATTGCAATGAAATTTGGAACATACCTTCCTCTTGGGTCTTAGGTGCTCACTAAGAAAGGGTTTTGAAAAATTCGCCCTGGATCGCGGCTAACTCGCGAAAAACGCATTGTAAACTCTTCGAAATAACATTACGGATCCTAATGAAACTTACTACATTGTTTCTTATTAGATGTTAGATGCACGATAAAAATGATTTTCAAAGTAGTTTGCCCTGTATCGCTACTACAAAGGGGTAGTACGTTATTTGTTGACGTTACGTTCTGATCTCTGATCATCCAGTCCTGCTCAGTGCTTACTGCTCATTGCCATATTGCTTAGCGTTCTGCCTTCCGTAGCGAAGCACAGGTACTTTCAGCTAGTATATATATATATATATATATATATATATATATATATAAAATGCTTATAATACACAATGGTTGGATTTCCTTTTATTTTGTATTGAATTTTTTTGGTTGAATTTATTTAATTGTCTTTATTTAATTATCTAACCCTAACCCCAGTTTCTACTGTTACATATTGCACATGTTTGGTGGATAATATAACGCCCCCTAAGAGGACAATGATATTTCATATTTTATCATTTTTGCTTTTTGCATTTGCTCTAAAGAACCTTTGAGTGCACACACACATTTGCCATATTCTCGCCATTCTTTTGCAAATATACTTGCACACTCATCCGTTTTTTGCATTCTCCACTAAGAATATTTGCACTGCATCTGTGAATTTGCTTGAAAAAAACCTGACACCTACCTGTACCTACTTCCTGAGATGTATTTTTCAAGCAAACGCAATGAAATATAAATGTTTCTTGCATCTGATAGAATTTTTATTTTATTTTATTTTCCATGCTGTACAAAAAAATAAAAAATCATAGCTATCTAGTTTGACATTTTTTTTTTTGTTTTTGTTTTGTTTTAGCGATTTAGATGTTTATTTAGGATTGCGGAATCCTTTAGTTCCAGTTAGAGATGTAGATGCTACTTTCTTTAAAAATCCTTCGAGGGACGTGTAAAAAAAACGTTTCTAACTCCTATAACATACAAGTGTTAGCAGGAATGAATTGTTTTCTTGATTTTCCACAACATTAGACCTAACTACTGTATAATTGGATTTTAAAAATGATGTGTCGTTGACACTATAATAAAAAAAAACTGCAATCATTAGCAAATGCTGCCGCATTATGAGAGCAATAAAATACTTCACGATTTACTGTTATTGTTGTAACAGTGCATTTAAGCTGCATATTCCTGCCATAATTCTGATTATTTTCCAAAAAAGCACACGCTAAAGTCTTTGGTTCCTTATTTATCGCGTCAATGCAAATCATTTCTGACACTACAGCAATGCCAGATACATACAGGAAGAACGGAGGCATGCTAATTCAAATCGCTCTTTACAAAGACAGTCATCATGCGTACAGTTAAAAACTGACCAATAACAAGCAAAAGATACAGATGATAATCAGAGGGTGCGGTCCCAATTGAGTGCGAGTAGGATTGATGAAAAACAGAAAGAGGTTTTTGTGATGACTTTTTTTTATATGCCACAATGATTATAAATGACATACCTTCATTTTATTTCTCAAACAACTCTCTGTGGAAAGCGGATTATAAATGTGACTGTCATCTCCGAAATGGTGTGGGGAGTATTACAAATAGTTCATCATTTGACAATGCTGTTTATAAGCACAGGATCAGTGCTTCTGCAAAGAATATTCTCATATAGCCACAGTGACTCACTACCCAGGCAAATAAATGAAAATAACCCATGTGTGATACTGCCGTAAAGACCAGCGCCATTGCCGTGGCGGCTCAGTCAATTTGCTGACCCGTGTAACTCATTCTACGGAGTCGTTTTCGCCGAATGCATAGCTACTCTTAAACGAACGCCTCATAATTGTGCGGCTTACCGGTCCTGGAGAGCTTGGGTTTAATTCGTTCTGCCTCATTGTATAGGCACTTTCACGATAAGCGCTTTATCCGTCCAGCCACGGCGATAGGAACGGCATTACTGCTAATTGCATTCGCATCATTTAAGAGGTTATATCAAACGCATGAAGAATTCATTTTCAATATTTCAATGCAGCATTGAATTATTAGGATTATGCTGAAATGTGAGGGGTGTACTCACTTTTGTGAAATAATGTAGCAGCTTTTGTAGGGAAGAAAGAAATACAGCTACAAATTAAAATAGATGTTTCACATGATATAGATAAAATGCATTCTTTTACTTAAAAGTGTCACATAGAATTGAAAATGATGTGAAAATCAATTGAAAATGAACTTACAAAAGTGAGTGCACCCCTCACACTTCAGGAACCTTTTTATTATATGTTCTCGATGGACAATACTAAAAAAATAAACGTGGATATATTTTGGAGTAGTCAGTGTGCAGCTTGTATAGCAGTACAGATTTACTGCCCTTTGAAAATGCCAACATACAGACATTATTGTAAAATAAAAGTGAGTACACCCTAAGAGAACATGTCAGAATTTTGTCCAAAGTGTCAATATTTTATGTGAGCAAAACTGTTATCTATAACTGCCTCAATCCTCCTGGGCATAGAATTCACAAGAGCAGCACAGGTTGTTGCTGGGATCCTCTTCCACTCCTCCATAATGACATCACGGAGCTCCTGGATGTTAAACTCATTGCGCTTCTCCACCTTCCGCTTTAAGATGCCCCACAGGTGCTAAATAGGGTTCAGGTCTGAAGACAGACTTGGCCACTTGATCACCTTCAGCTTCCTTTAGCAAAGCAGTTGTCATCTTGGGAGTGTGTTTGAGGTCGTTATTGTGTTGGAAAACTGCAAAATATTTTGTTGCCATTTATGCAGGGCACCATGTTCTGCTTAAGAATATACATGTTGGAATCCATTATTTCCCTCAATGAACCGCAGCTCCCCAATACCAGCAAGCACTCATGCAGCCCCAGACCATAATGCTACCACCACCATGCTTGACTGTAGGCAAGACACAAATTTCTTGGTTCTCCTCACCAGGGGGCCGCCACACATACTGGACACCATCTGAGCCAAACAAGTTTATCTTAATATCAGACCACAGGACATTCATGCTCTTGGACAAATTGTCTTCAGCAAACTGTTTGCAGGCTTTCTTGTGAGCCAGCTACAGAAGAGGCTTCCTTCTGGGATGACAGCCATGTTAACGGACTTTCTGCAGTGTTCAGCGTATGGTCTAAGGGGACCTTCTGCAACATCTAAAGCACTGCTTGGCAGCACTCATGTGTCTGTTTTTTTAAAGCAGCTTTTGCACCTGACACACATCGTAAGGACTCAACTTCTTTAATCAACCCTTGAGTCCTGTTCGCTTCCTGAACGCTTCTTGGAAAACCTCTGCATGACTCTAGCCACTACACTGTAACTCAGTTTCAGGGTGTTACTAATCTTCCTATAGCCTAGGCCACCTGTGTGGAGAGCAACAATTCTAATTCTCAAATCATCAGAAATTATTTTTGCCATGAGGTGCCACGTTGAACATCTAGCAATCAGTTTGAGAGAATTGTACTCAAAGCACCAAATTTTGACTGCTCTAATACAAGATACACAAATTTATATGTATTTGTTCCATCAACCAGACACAAACATGAACATGATTAATAGGACATGTGGCTTTGCATGATTACACAACATAGAGCTGTACTCACTTTTGTTGCCAGTTAGTTAGACATACATTTTATATATACAGTATACTGTATATTATATAATAATAATAATAATAATAATAATAATAATAATAATAATAATAATAATAATAATAAAGTGCATAATACAGAAAAGGAATTCCAGGAAAGAAAAATAGATCAGGAGAGTCAGAGCTAGTTCAAAGATGGAGATGGAACTGTGTTTTCAAAAACATCTAGTAAATGTTTCACAAGAAGTCTTTTGAGGAAGAAATTTTATAAATTGGACCTTTTTGAAAAAAGTTTCACTGTTAAAATCAAAGCCGCCGAGCAAGGCCACAGTGGTGTCAACTTATTTTATAGTTAATTAGAATTTATAGATCCAGAATTAGTCCACTTCCAGCTGAACAATTAACATCTCCTGTAGTCGACTTTTCCCTATGCACAGTCAGCTCATTTGGGGAATGTATTTGATACAAATTAAAACAAATTAAATAGAGCAAGAACTACTGCAAGCGATCATATATATATATTATATAT